>NC_134485.1:394423391-394578391 GCF_040206685.1 Ascaphus truei
TCTGTTTGTGTCTAATATTTTTTTCAATTGTCTAATGATATTTGCCTTAGGCTGCGTCCATAGAAGGACAGTCAGCACTGAGCCGTGCAGATGCCCCGCGATGAGCCCTGTCATCCTCAATGAGGATGTCTTGAGAGGGGGCTCCTTCAAGCGTCCGCAGGCGTGGTGAGGCACAAGGATTTTCAGCCAACAGCAGAACCTGTTTCTGAGCGCGCTGGCGGCTGAAAACCTCCAATCAGAGCGAAGCAGTGTCAACGTCACGGCACCGTGACGTCGGCGCCGTAACATTGGCGCTTCGCGGGCTATTGCCAAGTGATGTCAGTGCCACGCCTCCCCCTGCCTCCCCCCACCTCCCGATCGCGCACGCTGGCTCGTCTGCTAGTTCATGCAATCACTCCTGATTGGGCAGACGAGGCTCAGCATCAGCGCGGAGGAGCGCGGCTCTCCCCTCTATGTACGCAGCCTTAGGGTTTTAATATTTTCAATATTGTACCATTTCATACACTTTTTTCATTCTAATACAGTATATTATTTTGTTTTATTTCTTATGGTGTGTCTTCTTTGTTCTGGTTTCAGTATTCTCTATTTATAATACACACAATCATTATATACTGTATTTTGTTTTCTTTTTGGGGTGTTTCGGAGAAGTTGGAACTATTTTTCTACAGTGTTTGTATGAATATAAACTTTAGATGTTGACAAATAATAAATTATAGTACCGGCTACAGTATAAAGTTTTTTTTGGCATACATGTAAAATCCCAAACATCAGAACATGAGCCATTGTGATGGAGCATGGTAGATTCGACTGTGCCTAGCAATGCATCCTTTGATGTATTTTAAAATTATTATTTCCTGTACAGCAAGTTTTACAAAGCAAGGAATTGTCCTTGAAGAAATGTACAACAGTCTTTTTGCAGTGATCTACAAATAAGATTTTTCTGACGTTTAGAATTCTAGCTTTTCAGCATTCCAGACTTGTGGGCAGCAAAAATATCTGATGTCAAATTTTTCTCTTTTATTACTGTTTATTTCAGATATAATGGAAGAGACAAGTGTTCTTAAAAAAAGGTGACTTTTTTTCAGCCTTTAAATGGAAGGAATAAAATCTTATGTATCCTTCCATTTGTTACTTTGCACTATAGAGAAGGATGTAGTTATGCTGAATTGTTTTGCTCTTTGTGAACAGTATTCAAAACAGCATATTAAATGTGTTTTATTCTAAGGTTTTCTCTTTGCATCCCTTTTGTGTAAAACACCAAATAGGCACTTTCGTGTGCTGTAGCATAAGGCAGTGGAAATGTGAATTAGGGAAACATTGCATTATACTGAGTTTGAACAAGTTTGCAATGATTTATTATTCAATGTTATGCAATTTAGCCAGTTTTGAAAACTCTGCACCCTAACAATATGTTGCCGCTTTTTCCATTTTATTGTGCTTGGAAATAAGAACAGGTTGACAATAAGTGTCACACAACTCCCATAGAAACTATGGCTGTAAAACAGGAACATTAACTGGAAGAGTATACATATTGTTCATAATGTTTAATAAGTCAAAACAAGATATACGGGGGGGATGGGAAGAGAGAGAAGTGAGGGAGAGAAAGAGAAAGTGAGAGGGGGAGAGAGAGGGGTGAGAGGGAGAGAAAGAGAGAGTGAGAGGGAGAAAGAGAGAGAGAGACAGGTGAGAGGGGTTGAAAGATAGAAGGGAGAGGGGTTTGAGGGGAAGAAAGTGAGAGGGGTGAGAGTAGGGTTGGCAGGTGGCTTTTCCAAAAATACTGGACACAATAGTGAAAGGTGTGACGTGCTCGAGAAAAGTCAGTGGGGAGGTATGTTATTTAAAACATTATCTGACCATTACATCATTTTTTCTACATTTCTCTCCTGGTATGCACCAATTTGCACCATTTCATATTCTATTTCATAAAAATAATTCTGGGGATGGAGCGACCTCCCAGAATTAAAATGGTAATTCTTGTATGGTGCAAGATCTGTGTTGGGAAGCACCCATCCTGCTGCTTCTTTGCATCAAAGACCATGACCAACATCGAACAAATACTTATTGTAGTACCAATACTTTTAAAAATGTATGAGGAGATATTTAACTCTTGCAGTGCTACATTTTCAAAAGCAACCAACATTTTGGCACACATCATGTGATCACTGTTGCATCAATCGCATGGCGTTTGCGATCAGAAGAGGAAGTCGGAACCAAAGGCTTTGTTATTTTGAAAATTGTACACGTACACAAAAGAGGGACCCTGATGAAGGGGTTACTCCAGAAATGGTGTGCCTTTTTTATTCATCTTGCGGTAAATAAAGTATACTTTTTTAAACTATCATTGGTTCTTGATAAAAATAAAATAAAAAGTGTATCAGGGAAAAATTATCTTTTGTAACCTTCCCTACTTTCTGTAAAGCCTTTCCCCATGGTCTTGATCATGCTGTTGCTTCATTTTATACATCTATCTTTCAATGCAGTTGCCTGTTCTCTATAATCTACAGTATCTTGGAGCAATTTCTTTTCATCTAGAAATTTCTAGATGAAAGTTTAGCTAGAGAAGTTTTAAATAAAAAATAAGTTTTATTATTAATAATTATTCAAGGATTCCAGTTTTCAATTATCTTCTGAAGATCCACAAAAGCCAATCCACCAGGTAGACCAAAAATGTCAGGAATTGACCCCCTAGCTCAAAATCTATCAGATACTGTATATTGTCCCTTTATTACTTCTAAGATACATCTGCGACTGCGAATTATGAAAAATTTCGATTGTAAAGATGATTTAATTCTTGCGATATAACATCCCTTTATATCTACATAGCCTCATATCCCTGTTTGTGGTCTATCAGACATCTAAAAAAAAAGGGCAGGGGGGGGGGAGAAATGGAACAAAATCAGATTGAATTTCTAAGAAAGATTATAACTTTCCATCTGAATCATAACGTTTTTTGGTTTGAGGAAGTATTTTATATATAAACATGTGGTACTTCCATGGGCAGTGTTCGACAAATACATTCACCTACAGGCCCGTGGCGACTGGATTTGACCCCGTGGCGACCTCCTCATGGCCGCCCAAGCAGGGCGGGATTGGGGGCGGGTCTAGGTGGCGAGTAGACTTTTTGGTTCGGCGAGTAGATTTTTGGGTGATTTGTCAACCACTGGCCATATGTACCAGGTCCACTCCGAGTTACTGTACTCCCACCTATTTACGGGTTGGTGAGAGGACCATAACATCCGGTTCAAAAACCCATATGGTGCTAACCTGGTTCTCTGGCATAGATACATTGATAACGTAGTTTTATTTTGGAAAAAGTAGGAAAAGATGCTCGATTAATATTTCCAGTTCATTCATGTACATTTCTGTAACCATCTTTTTAGATATACTAATTGTAGAAATTGAATTTGTAGATTTAAAAATCAGACAGAAGGGAGCAAGATCAAAACAGGTCAATTGTAATAATTATATTGTGGCAACTAGCAACACAGAAGTTGGTTAGAGAATATCCCATATGGGCAACTCTGGTGATTGAAAAGAAATTGCTCCAAGATAGAGAAAAAGTAATACCTTAAAAGATCAATTTATAGAACATAGATTGTAGAAAAGGCTTTAGAGAAAGTAGAAAAGATTCAGAGAACATTACTAATAGAATACAATAAAGACAACAAAACAAATGGAATTCCCTTTATTACGGTTATTGAGAAAGTTCAGATTCCGTAGCAGATGTCAGCTGAAGTGTGAGTAACTATGTTTTGGGTTGCGCGGGACGTTGAGGCATCCCTTCTTTGTTGTAAGCACCCAGAAACTTCCAGCACTGAAAAAGACCACAGAGGATCTACAAACTCATATACATAAAAATCAAGACACTTGTTTGTGAGTCTGAACTCAATGGAGTCGATTCACAAAGCAGTGATAAAGTCAGTACTTTTGCTTACTTATGTGCATTTTTTTATCGTGCCTTAAAACATGAAGCAAAAAGCTGGATTCACTAAGAAGTGAAGACCATTATTTAAGGCCGATAAAAAAATGCACTATCGTGTGACCTGTTTTTTGTATCAGTGCTATCGTGCTATAAATTCTATAGCATAATAGCTGATAGAAAAAAATGCAGCCTGTAAGAGCTGCATGGAGACGCTGTGTCGGCTCTTACAGGCGATCGTGCATTAAAAATATTGATTTTGATAATAATGTGCATGAGCAGGGGGTCTCCTGAGCTGAACCACACTAGTTTCAACCTCGGGTACCCCTTACTTCCCGAGATACAGGCCTCATTATGGGGTGCCGGTATCCCAGTGGGATTTTAGATATCTGCTAAGGCAACGAAAGGGTTAAGGCACAATAGCAGGTTTACTGGGGGCACATTGCCATATGTACTACCCACCAATACACAACCCAGCCCCTGTGCCCCCAAAAACCCCTATACCCCCCCAACACACATAAAAGCATTTTTTTTTTTATGCACAGAAATGATACTAGAGTCCGGTATCCAAGTGGGACTTTAGGTATCTGCTAAGGCAATGAAAGGGTTAAGGCACAATAGCAGGTTTACTGGGGGCAATTGCCTCCAATAAACATTGCCATATGTACTACCCACCAATACACAACCCAGCCCCTGTGCCACAAAATACCCCTACACCCCCCTAACACACATAAAAGCATTTTTTTCTTTTAATGCACAGGAATGATACTAGAGTCCTGTGGGGGCCCTCGGGTGGTCCCCGTGGGTGTCTGGGAGCCCTCAGGCAATTCCCATGGGTATCCGGGGGCCTCGGGTTGTCCCCACGGGTGTCCGTGGGCCTCCAGGTAGTCCCTGCGGGGGCCTCATAGGGGTACCCAGGTAGTCCCTGTGGGTGTCTGTGGCTCAGCCCCACAAACATGGACCCTGCTGAGGTGGGTCAACTCTTGACCGCGCACACAAAAACATGTTTGACAGACTGGACAAATATCTGGAGTTAAATAACCAGCGCATGGAGATGCTCCAACAGTCGGTTCAAACCATTACCGGTCTGACACAAGGCTCCCCTTCCCACTCGGCAATCCCTATGGCGGCGGTTCCTACACCCTTCCCTGTGGCTACCGCTTCTGAACCACAACTACCTACCCCCAATCGCTACGGCGGTGACCCACATGGTTGTCGCGGTTTCCTCCATCAATGCTTCATCCAATTCGAGCTAATGCCTTCTCGTTTCCTGTCTTCCCGATCTAAAGTAGCAATCATCTCTTCCTTGTTGATTGACGATGCCCTGGCGTGGGCCTCTCCCATTTGGGAGCTGAGATCAGATCTTTCCAGCAATATTGTACGCTTCACCAAGGAGTTCCGCAGAGTTTTTGATACACCCAGATGCAAGGTAACTGCTGCCTCCTCCCTCTTGCATATCTCCCAAGGTAACCGGGCCCGTTACGCTCTAGAGATCCGCACCATCGCCGCAGGTTGGAATGATGAGACACTAACTGCCGCCTTCTGGCAAGGTTCTCTGAGAATCTTAAGGACGAACTAGTGGCACTGGAATGTCCCACATACCTGGAGGAGCTCATCGCTCTTTGCATCCGAGTAGACCAGCAGTTACAGGAGAGAAGATCTGAGAGAACCCGGCGCAAACAAGGTATACAACCCCCTCTCAGTTTCTTCAGCGGCTGTCAACCCACCTTCTCCGGATCCGGAGGAACCCATGCAACTCGGTGGCAAAGAAACAACGCAATGCCAGCCTCTGCTTATACTGCAGTAATGTCAGACACAGGCACTTGCTTGTCCTCACAAATCGGGAAATGCCAAGTCCCAGTGAGAGCCAGGAGAATAACACTGGGAACACTATCTCCTTCTCCTCCCAAAAGGAAAAAGATGCCAACTAGGATTCTAGCCCCCGTCACCTTAACCGGCAAGACCTTCCATACCTCTGCACATACTTTTCTGGACTCCGGGTAAGGGGGTAATTTCATTGACCAGGGATTCACAGAGAGAGAAGATTCCCTTGGTACACAAGAAACACCAAGTAGGCCTGGAGTCCTTCGACGGCCGCCCTCTGCAACCTGCTTTTTATTCTCTACAGACCATTCCATTCCAGTTGCGGACAGGAGAGGCTCACACCGAGGTGATCCAATTGGATGTCATCCACACTCCCATGATCGACGTCATCCTTGGACTTCCATGGCTCCATCTACATAACCCTCGCATATACTGGACCGATGTGGAGCCCTTCCAATGGAGTCCTCAATGCTTAAAGAACTGCTTCAGTTCCTCTAAAAATATATGCAGGGTTTCTCTACCTGAACAGGTAAATATTCTCTTACCTGAAATGTACTCTAATTTCCGGGACGTTTTTAATAAAGCACAAGCGGAGGAACTACTACCCCGCCGGCCATTCAATTGCCCAATCGATTTACTGTCTGGCTCAGTTCCCCCGCGAAGGGCTTTTTATCCGTTATCTTCCGTGAGACCAAGTACATGAAAGAATACATCTCTGAGAACCTCCAGAGGGGGTTTATCCAGAAATCCTCTTCTCCCGCAGGAGCCGGATTTTTCTTTGTAAAGAAAAAAGATGGGACCCTCACACCCTGCATCGATTATCGGGGCCTTAACAAAATCACTATAAAAAATCAGTACCCCTTGTCGTTAATTTCCAAACTCTTTGACAAACTGCAGGGAGCCACAATCTTCACCAAGCTGGACTTACGAGGAGCTTACAATCTAGTAAGAATCCGTCAGTGGGACGAATGGAAGACTGACTTCAACACCCGGGACGGACACTACGAATACCTTGTAATTCGGCCTTTCTAATGCTCCAGCAGTATTCCAGGACTTTGCTAATGAAATTTTCAGGGACCTCGTTGGCCAATTTGTCATTGTCTATCTTGATGATATCCTAATATTCACCAAGTTTGTATAGGAACATCCGGGTCAGGTTAAACAGGTACTTCTATGTCTGCAAAAGAATCAACTATTCGCTAAGTTGGAGAAATGTCAGTTTCATCAGATCACAATGACCTTTCTAGGCTGCATCATATCGGATACAAGCCTTGCCATGGATCCAGCTAAGGTAAAAGTGGTCGTGGATTGACCTCGACCCACGACACTGAAGGCTGTACAATGCTTCCTGGGCTTCGCCAACTACTACTGAAGATTCATATTGAACTTCTCCTCTGTAGTAGCGCCCATTACAGTCTTAACACAGAAAGGTGCCGACCCCGCCTTATGGTCTTCTGTTGCGAATCAGGTGTTTGAGAGATTGAAGTCAACCTTCATGTCAGCTCCTGTCCTCATACATCCGGACCCTGGTTTACCCTTCACCCTGGAGGTGGACGCTTCTGACATCGTGGTCGAAGCAGTACTACAGTATCTCAGAGAAAGACACCTCATGCCAAACTTCACCTGTGCGCTTTCTTCTCCAAGAAATGTCACTGGCCTAACAAAATTATGATGTAGGCAATTGAGAACTCCGAGCCATCAAAATGGCTCTAGAAGAATGGAGGCACCTGCTTGAGGGGACAGAAAACCCTTTCGTCATACTGATGGATCACAAAAACCTCCTATATATTGAAAGCGCTTATCGGTTGGGGTCATGGCAAGCACTATTTTTTTCTTGGTTAAGTTTTATCATATCATATCTACCTGGCTCTTAGAACATCAAGGCAGATGCACTCTCCCGTCTGTTCCTGCTGGACGCCATGCTGAAGACAGAGAAAAGACTGTACTGCCTCCTGCATGCACAAACTACGCGAACACCTTTGATTCTTTGGAGAACATCGTTCAAGGTCATTCCAACATCCCTGAGGGTCTCTAAGTCCCAGAGGGTTGTCTTTTTACCACACCTGCATATCGTAGGAAGGTTCTGGAATAGGATGGAAACAAAAGAAAACAGCGCACAACGCCAAACAGTGAAGCAAATTCAACAATATATTATAGAATTAAAAAGGGGGTAATATATCTGCGTACATGAAAAAAGTTGGTAAAAGGCATGTAGTGTGTATCACACTGTTTACCACTCGGCAGCTGTTAGCTGTAGATTCAGGTGCTTGCTTCCCTCTGCTGCTGCAGCTCAGTTGATTCTGGGGCAGGACGTCAGTCTTTTCACTCCCAAGGGGATTTCCCTTCATGCAGCCAGGTTCAGCAGCTGGTACTGGGGCTCGGTGAAATCGCTCCTGCTTCCTGGCCGATATGAAGCTGCTCCTGTACCTCGGCAGGTGTATCCTCTGCACAGAGGTTAAAACGCAGCTTGCTGGGGTGCCCTCAGCGTGCCACGATGCCGCTCCGTCGCGGGAAGCTGTGTAATGACGTCACTGTCTACACAGCAGTTTTGGATTCAATAGGGAAGTTTGAACAGTCTTACAAAGTCTCTCACAAGTGTCCAAAACAGCACACAGGATGAAATAAAAACAGTACAGGCCAATACATAGACAAAAGCCAATGTAAGCAGATATAAGGCAATAGAATGTTACATCCAACTAGTTTCGTAGAATTAACTACTTCTTCCTGGAATAGGATCACTTCTCCAAGAGTTCAGGACATCCTGGCACTATGGGAACCACTGATCTGCTAGAACGGACTTTCTGGTGGCCAGGAATACAGAGGGAGATCAAAGAATTTATCACCTCATGCCCTACATGTGCTCTAAATAAAACTCCCCGGAACAAACCCACAGGGTTACTCCAACCTCTTCCAATCACAGATCGTCCATGGACCCACTTATCTATGTATTTTATCATAGAACTACCAATATCTAAAGGCATGAACAGCATTCTCATAGTGGTGGACCATTTCTCCAAGCAAGCTCACTTTATTCCTCTTAGGGGCCTGCCAAATTCTTCCAATCTTTCTGAAATTTTTCTCAAAGAAATTTTTAATCTCCATGGGGTTCCTCAGGTTTTGTCTCAGATCAGGGTTCCCAATTTATTTCTAAATTTTGACATTCTTTTTGCCTGCAACTGGGGATCTCTCTTCATTTTTCTTCTGGTTATCATCCCCAGACCAATGGTCAGACAGAACAAACCAGCCAATCATTAGAACAATTTATTCAATGTTTTATATCCGATACCCAGGACAACTGGACAGATCTTCTGCCCTGGGCAGAGTTATCTCACAATAATTTACAGAGCGAATCAACGATGGAGTCATCATTTTTTATCAATTATATCTTTCACCCATCAGTCCTTCCCATGACAGGACCCATATCTGGGGTACCAGCTGCGGATAACAGGATCCAACAATTACAGAACTCATGGGAGAGGATTCAAGTGAATCTCAAAAGAGCCGTTTTCCTACAGAAAAAACAGGCGGACCGAAATCAACGAAGAACCCCAGCATACAATCCAGGGGATAAAGTATGGCTTTCCACCAAGAACATTCGGCTAAAGGTACCCACAGCGAAACTAGCACCAAGATTCATTGGCCCGTTTACCATCTCTGACAGTATTAATCCTGTGGCCTATAGCTTACAATTACTGACTTCCATGCGTAACCCATCCGTGTTCCACTCATCCCTTCTGAAACCGTGTGTACAGGACTATCACTCTCCTGCCCCGGCCTCACCACTGGAACCCTCCTTATAGATGGACAACAAGAGTTTGAAGTACAGTCAGTACTGGATTCCAGGATTTCCAGGGGAGGCCTCCAATATCTCGTCCATTGGAGGGGCTTTGGCCCCAAAGAGCGATCCTGGATCTCTCTGGATCAATTACATGCCCCCAGGCTCGTCCGGGTCTCCAACTAAAAGTACCCACTTAAACCATCCTTGAAACGCCCACCCAGAGGTCGCTCCTGAAGGGGGGGGGATACTGTGAGGATCGGCGTAAAGTCCCGCCCCTGTCACGCATCTCAGCCTCGTGGTCCCACCTTGTTTGTGGTGAGCACTTTGTAACAGTAGGTGGTGGCGACGGGCTTATAGAAATATATATATATAAAATGGACAAGAAACAAACGGAAGCCCAAAATAAGCACTCTAGCATATCCAAAAAATACAAAAATGTAGTAAGGCAATTTCAATAAAATGCACACAACATATAGTTAAAAATACCTGAGGAAACCCTTAATGCCTAAACTGACTACCTGCAATGAATAAATTGTAAACGTGCCGAACTGACAAATTGCTGGTGAAAGAAAGAACATATATCCTCTCCATCTGGTGATCCGCTGTCACAGTGGAGTTTACCGGCATCTGCTGTGAGGGATTCTACACTGAACAAACCAGCTTTGAATTTGGCGCCAAACAGCCGTAGCTCCAAGCTCCATACTAGGGAGTTTACAGGTACTTTTGGTGCTTCAATTGCAAGAGTAGCAAGAGTAGCAAGGAGACAGATTATTATCTCTTGTCTATACAGTAGATTTGATTGATCCTCATTCAGACTGTGTGGTTTGACACCCACACTATACATAATTCATCTGTCCTGGACAAATAGGTGAACAAGGAGAAGGAGAGAAAAAACGAAGCACTGATTCCACTGCTAGCTTGAAAAAACACAGAGGTGCGGTCCCATAAATAAACAAGTTTATTGGATCAAAATAAAACAAACAGAACACCTACGCGTTTCGGGCTTGTGGCCCTTTATCAAGGTGAATAAAAGCAGCTTACCGGAGTGTGTTTAAATACCTTATCCTTGCGCTGCTGTAACCAATGCCGTGTCACTTCCTGGTTTAGAGACAGCGACGCGGGACGTGTGACGTCAGCGCGTTGGAGCCGGTACAACACAACAAACTTTATTGAGACATAAAAAAACTAACACTCCGTAAATGAATGAAAAAACAAATATAAACATTGAAAAACGTATGTAAACATTAAAACAAAGTTAAAAAACAAATAGAGAGACAATGAAATAGTCAATTCGTAGGAATGGGTCAGCATATAAGTATTAACAACAAAGATATAATAAAAAATCAAATCATCATGAGAGTAATTCTTTATAGCTCTTGGCTTTTACATATGCTTGATGCCATTTTCATAACCTTTAACGTGATAAAGTTCACCATGGAAGCTATAATTATGATGTCCTTCACTAATTTCAAATGCAGTATATTTGCCCTGCAGTTTAAAGCTGTCATAATTAGAATTCATAAGACACCTGCCATACTCATTTGTATTCAGTCTACAATAAATAACATATCAGTTTGTGCATGAAATTACCTTTCTCATATTGTGATATACTTTAGAAATTTGTATTTATTTATTTATAAAATGTTTTACCAGGAAGTAATACATTGAGTTACCTCTCATTTTCAGGTATGTCCTGGGCATAGAGTTAAGATTACAAAAAGTACATGGTTACAAATACATAGTTAAATAAGTGAACAGGTTATACATTATATACAAGACATTGCATGCACAGTTAGAGATAATATATATTATAGGCGTATGCAACAGCTACAGACCAGATTAGAATGTGAGACAGCTTTGGTTTTAAAAGATCTTAGACTGGTGGTGGCTGTGAGAGTCTCCGGTAGGTTATTCCAGTTTTGAGGTGCTCGGTAAGAGATGGAGGAGCAGCCGAATACTTTGCTGAACCTTGGGACCATGAACAGTCTTTTGGAATCAGATCTCAGATGATAAGTGCTGATGTGGTAGGGGTGAGGAGCTTGTTCAGACAGGCAGAAAAACAAAACAAAAGATTCCCCCTTGAATGCACTCGGGTCGATGAGTACGAATGATATGGTTAATACATTAAAAACCTTTAATCACGTATATAGTCATAAAAATAATTTGTTAAGAAGGGCATGGTACAGAAGGTCCAAGGCCAGCCCTTAATGACACACCAAAAGATCTTCCTGAACAATAACGTGTGGAAGATAATAAAACTTGTGATACATCAACTAACAATGGGCCAAATAACAAGATATTTCACATATGAAAACCATCAGAATGGAGAGCCCAATCGTGGGTCATATACCCTTGTTACTAAAAAATCAGCAGTCTACAAATATAGGAGGCTGCTGATACTGAGTCTGAGGAAGTGAAAAACTTGAGATAGTACAGTCAAAAAATACACAGACCTATTTAGAATAAGTGGCCCAAGCCAGGATGTAAGTCTAAACGAAAAGACATGAAAAACATACAAAAAGTAAGAACTGAACAGAATAAACAGTGAATATACTAACACACGCGTAACATAATAGCTAAGTAAATAAATGTGCTAAACAGTAGGGACAAACTACCTAATGTGTATGGATGGATGACCGTAAAGGGCAGGCACAAAATGTGCAATATTGATGCCCTGAGGCACGGTTCAATGACCGTATCAAATTAAAGCCTCTAAAACAAAGTAGTATGTATACTAAAATCGAAATCATATATATGGTAGGTGAGCTGCTACATAACAGACACAGGTGGTAAGTGGAACTACTTATGAGTAAGGAAAAAATAACTAGTGTGTATGGATGTATTGTGGAAAAGGGCATGCACAAAATGTGCAATATTGGGTGCCCTGAGGCACGGTTCAGTGACCGTATCCAATTAGGCCTCTACAACACAATGAAGATGTACAATAAAAAATTAATAAATTTTTATAAACACAGTATCGCCATGCCCATGACCGTCAGACACAAGGTCTCATAGTAGAAAAACAGGTAGTGCTGCCTACTGTCGTGACGGATAATTAAGGTCTTAGTGTGTACATAGCGGTATAAGCCGTCTGCTGAGCACAATGGGCTGTAAAAAACCTGCATAAATAAACCTGCATTTGACACAAATAATGATGTTGTCAGTAGTGCACAGTGCAAATTATCAAAAAGTCCTAGGGACCACCTCCAACTAAATGTGAGTTGCGTAATAGTGCCCATGAAAGTATGGAGTAACGCAGTAATGCACAATCAAGCATGGGAACAGACACTGGTGTGTCAGTATAAGGGCTAAATGTCCCTAACAAGCATAGTACCACATAAAGTCCATCGGTGGGGTTTCTCACAGGAATGACAAATAAAGTGTATACTTAGCTAGAGTACAGTGCCCGTCCCTGGCCGCGCCACTCAGTTCAACAGTCAGGGTGAGGGAGGGAGGGACGGTACGGAGCTGCTGCCGATCACCTGAGACATTCTCTAGTGCAGTCGCGGCGGCTATCTCTGTAGTAGCATTGGCCCGCGTGTGAATAGCGTTCGTTCAGCGTAGTGATGTCATGCCGTTCCGGTCACCTGACGCACGTTTTGCGCATGATCGCGCTTTCTCAAAGGTAAGGACACGTGAGTAACGTGCCCATTAAGTAGCGTTTGGTCGTCATGGCAACCCTTGGGTGAAATGTTAACCCTATGTTGCCGGCTAGGCTGCCTGTCACAACGGCTAGTTGTCTACAAGTTAAACAGTCACAGACACACATATATCCCTGCAATAGGAGATAGGCGTACCAGAGCAGGCCAGAGAGTATCAGAAGATATATCTGATACTTTTGGCAAACTAGATATGTAAGTGGTAAGTTGCAGACTCATGACTAACCGGTGTAAAGGGTAATCATAAGAGAGTAGATTGGAAGAGTTCGCGCGGATGGTATAGATGTGTTCAGGGGATACACATATCGTGGATGTTAATGACAGGTAAGTATAGAATACCCCATAGCCAATCGTAGGGCTAAGGAATAGAGAGAGCAGAGAATGGTGTATCCCTAAAGGCAACTCTCTTATCCCGAGACTGTATGTCAAGCAAAAATAGGATAAACATCTAAATTACCTGTTACAGTGTAGGGCGAGATATGAATACTGGTTATAGAGATTGACAGATGGAGTCGCATAGTGCTCCCCTGCAGTGGGAGAGAATGAAGCTCACTGAATAAAGAGAGTCTAAAGATGACTAAAGACTCGCAGAGGGCTATGAACTAGAGTGATCTAGCTGTACCCATGCAGAGGGCGTGGCGAGAGTCAGACAGACAGTTACAGTAGAGGCAACGTTTATTATAACATTTGCCGTAAACTAGCCGGGTTACATTCTGGGTATGTGCTGGGTATGTGCTGGGTATGTTCTGGGCTAGTTCGAGGCACGTTTAAGGCATTTTTGCATTGACTAATGACCCATAGGATTAACACAGCAGGGATCCCTGGCATTCCAATTCAGTTTGAATGGGACTGCCAGGGACCCCCGCTGTTAATCTGATAGGCCATTAATCAATGCAGAAATGCTGGGGCTAGTTTAAGGAAAGTTTAAGGCATGTATTCAGAATGTACCTGGGTGTTTCCTGGGTTTTTTGAGGAATTGCCACTGGTTTTTGTTCGAATAAGAGTTGCCTCTACTGTAGTTAACGTGCCCAGAAAGTATTTGAAGGCAAGAAAGAAAAGATGAACTTTGCGCCTAGACTCAAGTGATGACCAATCTAGTTCTTTGAGCATTTCGCAGTTATATGTGTTGTAGTTGCATTGGAGAACAAAACGGCATATTGAATTGTAGAGGGCATCAAGTTTGCTAAGGTGGGTTTGGGGTGTCGAGCCGTATTCCATGTCCCCATAGTCGATAATTGGCATTAGCATCTGCTGTGCAATATGCTTTCTCCCCAGCAGACTTAGGGAGGATTTGTTCCTGTAAAGTACCTTTTTTGGCATAGGTTTTGGATTTCAGGGTATCAAAGTGCATCCCAAATGTGAAATGGGAGTCAAACCATATATCCAAGTATTTAAAACTAATAACAGGAGTTAAGGTGGTATTAGCATTGGTTCTGATCTGGAGCTCAGTCATTTGAAGCTTTAAAAATTTAGCCTTGGTCCCAAATACCATTGTTACTGTCTTGTCAGTGTTTAAAAACAGTTTGTTTTGGGAAATCCAATTTTCAAGTTTCAAAAAGTTAGATTGAAGTATGTATTCCAAGTCAGAGAGGCTAGGGCTGTGTGCATATAAGATTGTGTCATCTGCGTACATGTGTATTGAAACTCCCTTACAATTTGTAGGGAGATCATTGATGAACACTGAGAAGAGTAGGGTCCACAGAACAGAGCCTTGCGGGATACCACAAGTGATATCCAAGGGGTTGGTTAGAGCCTGAGATGGACACATGTTGGGATCTACCTGGTACTGTAGGTAGAAATTAAATCAGTTTAAAGCATGCTTCCCTATTCCAGAGCAATGGAGTTTGTTAAGCAAGATAACATGATCAAAAGTATCAAAAGCCTTTACAAAATCTAGGAATATTGCACCAGTGAGTTGTCCCAATTCCATTCCACACTGGATTTCATTGCAAACTTTTAGCAGGGTAGTTACCATGGAGTGTTTGGGGCGAAAGCCAGATTGGAATTGGCTAGGGAAATTTGTCTTGGTATAGTAATTGCTTAATAGATGTGAACACATTTTCCCATGACTTTGGATAGTATTGGGAGAAGAGAGATTGGTCTGTGGGTTGAAACAGTGTTTTCTTCATCCAACCTTACCGCGTGTTGACTCGTTTTTTATCGAGTACAGAAACTGGCATTTTAGGGTTCTGGTTTTTAAAGACCTGCAAATTGACCAAGTAGCACAATACTGTACACATTACAATTCATTAATTTCTGCCACGGATACGCGAAGAATTGCATCCAAAGTAATCATAATCCATGAAATTGAAACAAATCAACCACGGTAAACACAGGCGCGAATGCCGCGTGGAATAGAGCAAAGCACACGAAAACGGCTCCGTGTAATGTTCGAATAACGGCCGCTGCATCTGTAATTGATTTGGCAATGGTTGGGGCACCAAGTCATAGGAAATGGTGTGTTACAGATTGTGCAGTAGACAGTGTTGATCTCTATGTGCTTTCCTGATGTTACACTTGTTTGTAATTATTATACCTCTGTAACGGGTATTCCCCCACCCAATCGCATACAGAGTGTATGTGAGGGGGGACCTATATGTTACCAGGTGTGGTGCTTTACCTGTTAGGTTCACAGTAGGCCTGAGCCTCTGCCAATGAGAGCCTGGGGTGTATCCTCTTGAACAATACTATATGGTGCAGCGCCTCCACCTGCGATGGCTTCCAGCAGAGCGGGAGTTGTTCCTCGCAGGACACATACAAATGAACACATACACTGGATGTAAAATAGCAATGGTCTTTACTATATGCAGAATGTAACTTAACACATACATCAGCAATCCACAACAAGATATATGTACCACCCTCTGCCACTAGCTGGCAACTATAACCTTGCCCCTAACTGGGCTATAACCTCCTTAGCCCCTAACTGGGCTATACCCTTACACCACCTTCCCAACCACATGTCCAAAGAGTCCAAGCCCACCCAAGTGTGTGAACAGGCCTGTCACATGTGAGGAGCAAGTTAAAGTTGGTGCACGTGTGGAAGGTTGTAAATACCTGCCCAGGTTTTTGTACACCTGGGTGTCTTCGCAAAGGATCTACCGGCGCCGCTTGGTCCATCGCTGATCTGTACCTCCGCGTGGGATGGAGTCCAGCCGGACGTCCCACCGTAAGGACAGTCTCTGGATCAGCAACGCAGCATACAGGAACATGCAGCATACACTATACTGGGTCCCTGTACCAAAGAACTGCACAGTGTCTGTCACTAGGTCCCTGTCTAGCACACAGCTGAAGGGGCACAGGGTCCTTACCTAAGGGCCAGTCCCTGTGACCACCCACCCTCACTAGTGGGGAGTCAGGGCCTCAACTCTAGCCTGGGGATTTCTGTTCTAGGGCAGAAGCTCGCAGCTCTCTGCCCTCCTTCTTTCCCCCTCTGTATCCTTAGCCTAACTCCTCATGTGCTTCACAGTCTGCATCCTGACTCTGCACACAACATTGTATCCAATTACCTGCTGCAGAGAATCTGCAAGTCTCAGTGGCTGGCTGGCTGCAGGTGACAGGGATCATAGGGCATTCCCCAGAGGCTGCTGGAAGATGTAGTCCACTCAGGACCTCTTTCCTATGGGGACCGCGTGCGCGATCTCTACTGCACCTGCGCCTGTGCGAAGCTGTAATGGCCGCAGCTATGCTTAACTGCGCCTGCGCAACCTCCCAGAGCTCCTGCACACTTGTAATGGCCACAGATACACTTGCCAACCTCTGCGCATTGCGCGAACCTCATGCCAACCACAACATGGCCGCCGCGGCTATCTGCGCATGCGCAACCCTTCGTGCATGTGCGAGCATCAGGACCCCGATGGCGGCGCCAACCGGGAGAAGTAGCCGTTTTTTCCCACTGCCACAGGGGTAAGGCAGGGGGCAAAGGAAGATCAGAGGAACCAGGGGTGACCCCCTTACACTCTCCCCCTGGTTGAAACACCAACGTCTCCGCTTGGAGAACAGCGTCACATTACAGAAAGTTACACAATAAAAATGCATTGCATAAACTGTACAACTTAACATGTTGACTTTAACATCACTGATACATGTCATATCACACACAGTAATACCCGAGGCCAGCTGAGTGTTAGCTGTTTGTTGAGCCCAATTGTGGGGTGCCCCTAACTGATTATTAGGGGGTACCTCACTTTTACTTTTGTGAGCCTCCGCCTGGGTAGTCTCCATTACCAACACTGGAGTCTCTGTCGACTCTTTCAGATTGTGGTCATGTGCATCAGTCACTGGTTCCATACTACTTCCTCCCCCTGGTGGAAGGAATAGCACAGTGTCTCTTGGCCAGACCTTTACCCGGCCATCCGCGGCATGAATGCGATAGGCCAGGAGATCTTGACCTTTTCCGCGGTCCACCACATGGTGAATGGAGCGCTTCTTTTTTGCTTAAAGGAGGCAAATTTCACTGGATCACTCACAACACAGTCCTTGTCTCTAAGCACTTGGGAGGCTTCCACTGTGAGCGAGCGCTTAGCAAGGTCTCTGTGTGAAAGGTTGCGTCCCAGCCTTTATTTAAAGAAGCAGCAGCATCAAACCCTGGGAAGAATGAAAGAGGCTTTTGCTGTTTTCTGAACCTTCTTTTTATTAGGTATTCCACATTCAGGTGTACAACAACCAGTTCTCCCAGCGTGATGTCTCCAGCCACAGAGTAGCCAGCAATATCTGCATTAGAAAGTTTGCATCCTTTCACTGAAGTTCCACAGACATCCTTATATCACATAGCAGCAACAAGGAGTGCAGAACAAGACAACCTCATATCACATAGCAGCAACAAGGAGTGCAGAACCACCAAGGGAAAGAAACTCCCTCCATTTTATTACTGGTTAATTTTGACAAAAACAAATTAGGTAAACCACACAGGGGAGTTGTCTCCCAAAACTTACACAATTAGCTAACATAATACACTTCACACAACATGTAATTTTCTATAGCAAGCCCCAAAAACAGTACCTTTTACAAACATCCCATGCATGTCTTTACTCTGCAAAATAAATGACATTCAGTATCACTTACTTTAATTCCCCCCCCCCCCTCCATAGCATGTATAATCCACCCTGGATGGTATGCAGGAAGGAAACTCCCTTTTCAACAGAGACTGCCCATGGCTGTGTAACATCAAACTGTGTTTAACACCAACCAGACCTGTATTATATTGACTGACCTCAGGACACCACATTAAAGGTTAGTAAAGTTTCAGATAAAGGAAACAAAAAAAAAGATTGCTGGGCCCAGCAAAAAAAAAAAACAGAAACAGAAAGAAAGAAAGAAAAGTGGTGCACTTGATGCCAGAAAGCAAATATGCATTTAACTTCCACAATACTGCAAGCAGCCCTGTCACACTCTGTACTCAAAGTCTCTGTCACATTCTGCAGGGGGTAAAGGGTTGATACCTTACCACTGCGGTGATTCACGGTAGCCAACAGGCCCTCGGGGACGCTGACGATTATCACCTCGGCTGTCTTGGAACCTGTCTCCGGACCATCTGGGGCAGTCCACTCACTTTCTGGAAACTCGGGAGCGTTGGAAACCAGTCCTGGGACCATTTGGGTTGGAGCGCACGGACTCACACTCAGTTCAGTTATGGTAACGGTTATGATGACACACGGGCCCACCGTCAGGTCTTGAGCCTTAGTTGGGGCCTTTTCCACGGCCGCCTCCATCGGAGCCTGTGGGGAGTAAGGAGGTTCCTCACCACTCCGCTGGCTTACGATGGGTTCCTCTTCCTCCGGTCCTGTCTCCGGATGTCCCTCCGACACACTGGGAGTCGCCACGGCCGTGGGACTCTTCCGCAGCTCCGGCCGCACCAGCGCTTGCGGCCGAGGGATGTCGATGTGCAGCGGGCCCACAGCAGGGTCCGCAGCAGATGCTTAAGCTTCACTTGGGTGGTCCGCCGGCTGGCGCATCACATCAGCTGGTTGGCTGCTGTCATCAGTAGTCAAGACTACGCCTGAAGAGGACGCCAAGAGAGGATTCAAGGTGGTGCCAGAGTTGAAGTCTTCACTTCCTCGCCGGTCAAGGTGACCATCCAGAACATCTCGCCTCATCCTATACGGTTTGACGTCGGTCAAACGCTGGGGCGAATATACCCCGTGGTGCAAGTAGAATCTCTAGCTCACGTAAATGTGGCTAGAATCCGGGAAACCCCTCCCGGATTGCAATTTGACTTCGGTGAATCATCCTTAACCCCGGAATGGAAGAAGCGCTTGAGCGAAAAGTTGGCTCAACGCATAGAGGTGTTCTCCACCAATGAGATGCATGTGGGCTGCAGCAACAGTGCTCACACGATCCGACTGAACGATTCCACTTCATTTCGGGAGCAGTCCAGATTCATAGCCCCCAGAGATGTGGAGGACATGTGGGTGTTCTTAAAGAGATGAAGACAGCGGGTATTTATGACTCATCTCACCCACCGAAGTCATCTAAAGGTAAGTAAACAAAATAAATGTATGTCATTTTATTTTTACAGGTTTTTAAAAACAAAATGAATGTGACAGATTTTTGTGGGGGGCAAAGTTATTGTCCCTGTATTTATGTATGTCCCTATGGCTATATATACATTCATACAAATGGGGGAGGGGGGAGGGGTAGGTGACTCTCGCATCAGCCTATATTGTAATGTGTGAAGTGTAAGGAACAACGGTGCAAAAGGGGAAAAGGGGAAGTTAGGAACTAGGAGACAAGAACGCCCTTTTGACAGCACTCGTTGTGATTGAAATGTAATGATGAATTAATTAATACATAATACTTTATTACTCTCAAATAAAATAAATGGTGAAATGTTAAAGTAAAGAACAACTAACATTGGAGACGCAACAGTGCTAAAGTGCAGACAGACTAAAGTGCTTAATACTAAAACTGAAACATAGGGGGGAAGGATGAAACCAAACTACTTAATAGCAGAAGAAAAACTCACAGATAATGAGAGATCAACCCCTAGTACAGCAATGAAAATGTTAAAAAGCCTGTATAGTTAAAACAGGTAACAAAGGACTGACCATGGATTAATTGACTAATGTATGGCATATGAAAGTACACTCACTAATACACAAAATGGTACAGGCAGAATTATGTCAGATAGTATAATAAATGTTGCCAAAGTATAAAAACCCATATACAGTCGCGGCCGCCTTTACTCTAATGCGGCTTTCTCCCCGGTTTTTGGAGGCCCACGGCGCCTAGCGTGGACCACCCGGAGACCCCCAGACACCTGTAGGCACCACCCTCTGGTGCACTGTGGGGCCTGCAGACACCCTTCGGGACCACCGGGAACTACCGTAGGCCTGGGGCATTAACCCTGTACGTAAAATAATAAATCATGTTTTTATGGGGGGGCACAGGGTGTGTGTGGGTTATGTATTAATGTTTATTAAATATGGTAATGTTTATTGTGGGGCCTAGGAGGTGGGTAGTGGGGCTGTTTTGTGTAGTGTTTTTATTGTGGGGCATGGGGGGAGGGTAAAGTGGGTATTGTCCCCAAGGGTGGGTGGGTAGGCCTCCCTGGTGGGTAGTGGGTGAGGGTGGGTTAGGCCTCCTGGGTGAGTAGTGGAGGAGGGTGGGTTAACCCCTTAATTACTCTAGTGGTCAATAACCGCTAAGGTGATAAAGGGGTTAGGTGACATTAGATTGTCTCTTTTAATTCTTGTGTATTTTTTGCTGTACCGGATGGAAGGGACGGGGTGAGGATGAGGACAGCCTTCATCGTGGGTGCCTGGCAGGGGTGAGTGCAAGATGTATTTATTTTATTTCTGATGCTTCTTGTATTTGAAATGGGCAAATGCATTATTATCCATATGTGTTAGATGGCTGTGGGGGGGGGGTATTTATTTAAAAGTATTTACAGTATGTATTTTTTAATTATTTTTTGGGACACAGATTTGGTACTGCAGACAATCGGGGACCCCCGGACACCCGAGGGGACACTCGGACACTCACGGGGACCACCCGAGCACCACCGCCGGCCTGTAGTATAATTCCTGTGCATAAAAAAAAATGTACTGTATGTTATGGGGATATAGGGGTTGTTGGGGGTACACGATCCATGCAAAACTTGTCCCATTCCCTCATGATAATGGCGACCATGTCAGTGGGAGCATGCTTTACTAAGGAATGATTGTTTATTAGATGGTCCGACATATGGCTTTAGCCACTGGGTCTTTCATCTGGTGTATCACTAACTCTTTTCATCTCGTTATGTTATCTTGCGTGATGGACATGCCTTCTGGTGGCAGTATGCTGCAGGAAGTACCTTTGACTGACACCCCAATTTGTACACCACTCTTAGTTCACAAAAGGCTACTTTGTCCTGAATTATAGTCACTGTGGAGCACATTGCCCAAATCCCAGGGCCAGGAAGTTTTTCCCACTCACCATTGTCTGATGTTGAATTCAGTCCAGGCCTTCTGGACAGGGCATCGGCTTCAATATTCAAGGGCCCTGGCTTGTACTTCAGAGTGAACTGAAAGTTAGACAAGGCAATCAACCACCTGTGGCTGGTGGCATCCAAAAGGGAGTCAAATGATACTTCTAATCAGCTTGGGGATTTATTTCCCACGATCTGATTGGCTTAAGTACCATGTGATTCCCATTGACATCACATCCTTTCTCCCCCAAACCTCTGTCACGTGGTCTACTAAAGCCAATCAGATTGGGTATTTCGTTCCCACGCGCTAATTGGCTCAAGTACCATGTGACGGTGGTCATCTTGCTTTTGATGATGTCATCTTAAAGGGAAATGAAGAACAGCCATTCTGATTAGCTGGCTTAATTTCCTTTAGATGACGTCATAATAGATGACGTCATGGTTTTCACTGCCCAATCAGGGCCATGGGAACCATTTGATGGAAATGTGATGTCATAGGCCTATAAAAGCCTATGTCACCTAATTTTAGAGCAAGAAGCCGAGGAGGACGGACCTCCTCCAGCAAGAAGAGGACAAGGGTGTGCCGGAAGAAGATACAGATGAAGAGAAAAAGACAGATGAAGACCCCGAAGACTCCAGAAGTATAACGGTATGGATTACAAATGGAAAAAAAAGACTTGTTTTTTTTTTTATTTTATTTTTACCTGGTTCCTGTGCGTGGATTGCTTTGTGTGTATGCAGTGTCCCCGGGATTTACTGCATAGACCCTTTTGTGTTTTTGATAAAGTGGTGATTTTTGTCTCACATCCTCATCAATACAGCGACGAAACGCGTAGGGCTAAGTTCCAGCATCTATGGACTTTGGTATTACTCGTCTTATATTATTATTTTTACCATTACTATCACCATCACCCCATTACTCGCCGGATCATCTACAGCAGCGGACTTGGGTGTTTTCTGCGGTTACACATTACTCTTACATCACTAACATTCAGGGACCATTTAACAACTCATGTCATAAAATGTATACTGCAAATGGGGGAGGGATAGACTTCAATCACAGATCACATTCCAGTATACACTGTTTTAAAGTAAAAAAAAAAAATTGGGGCTTCATTCATTGTAACACCGCCGGAAGAAGAGATCAGTGTATCTCGAAAGCTTGCACAAATAAAAGGATTTCGTTATCTACAGAACGGTATTGTCTATTCATAATATATATATATATGGAAAAACAACAAAAAAAAGCGCCAACTCCATAGCACGTAACTGCTTAAAAATAAAGATACATTTATGTAAAATATCAACAACCCATAAGAAATGCACTTACAGGATTTTAAACAGAACCATTCGTGGGAGAGAAATCTCTATTAAGGTCATCTGCGATGGTAGGGGGAGTCCCAGGTAGGCAGAATGGAAATACACAGCCTGTAGCCACAATAAACTCCTACCATGAGTTAGCAGCAAGTTGTAGAGGCATTCAGTGCAACGTCCCTCTCTCCTGCATACAGTAATTGCCAGCACTCGAAAATACCGTCAGCTAGAGCGCAAGGACGCCGGGAACTCCAGATACACAGACACAAACGCGATGAAGTCACCAGCCCTACGCGTTTCGTCACACTAAGGCGACTTCGTCAGCGGTGTATGATTGGTCAATGACAGCCAATTAAATAGGCTTAATCATGTAAACCTATTCTCACATTGGTTCTATGTTTCACCACGAGACATATACAACTAAAAATTGCCACAATTCATAGCATAACAATTCATAACAACAAAAAACATCAATACTTATGTTGTTCACACCATACACTGAGAATAACTTAAACTAATTAATTGAATACAATTAATCTCAACTAAAACTTGAAAGTGTTTAGAAAAAGCTATTTTACTAATACCAATCTAACTTTCATCAGACATGGATGAATGCATATATACCAAAATTTGGAACCTAAACCTATAATAATTTTATTTCCAAACCATAACTTAATATAATAATATAATATAATAATATAATATATAATAATATAACACAAACACATTTTTCACAAGTGCATTCAAAGGACCCCAAGGGAATTGTTATTATGGGTATTGAGAGTATTCCTAGTACTTTATTAGGTGGGGATAGATTTAAGACACTTTGTATGAGAGAATCTTTTTGGATATATTCATTCGGTACACTGTCTCCTAGAGGTCTAAATGAATATCTGGATACAAGTACTCTGGTTTAGTGTCCTGTTTTTGCTGTTCTCTGCCTCACTGCTCTGGTTGCTGTATTGGTTCCTCTCCCCCTATCTTAGGATGGGGTTCTGTGTTTTGGAGGGGTCTCCTCGTCAATATATATATTTCTGATCAGGTATTATCTTTTTGTCAATCCAGTTTTTTCTTTAATAATTTTAGTAACATTTTGTTAATATATAATTAGGCTATATGTTCTTCTTTTTTATTAATTATATGTGAGGTATTATTATGGTATGATAAAATTCTTTTATAATATAGATTTATTGATTATTTTGTGAATGTTGTTCTCATCACACATAAGGAGTTAAATATGGTAATAATTTACAATTTTTATTTTTTATATTATATCATAGAGTGGTAATTAGTTGTTTGTGTTATATTATTATATATTATATTATTATATTAAGTTATGGTTTGGAAATAAAATTATTATAGGTTTAGGTTCCAAATTTTATTTGGTATATATGCATTCATCCATGTCTGATGAAAGTTAGATTGCTATTAGTAAGATAGCTTTTTCTAAACACTTACAAGTGTTAGTTGAGATTAATTGTATTAAATTAATTAGTTTAAGTTATTCTCAGTGTATGGTGTGAGCAACATAAGTATTGATGTTCTTTGTTGTTATGAATTGTGGCAATTTTTAATTGTATATGCCTCGTGGTGAAACATAGAACCAATGTGAGAATAGGTTTACATGATTCAGCCTATTTCATTGGCTGTCTTTGACCAATCATACACCCCTGACGAAGTCGCCTTAGAGTGACGAAACGCGTAGGGCTGGTGACGTCATCGCGTTTGTGTCGGTGTATCTAGAGTTCCCGGCGTCCTTGCGCTCTAGCTGGCGGTATTTTCGAGTGCTGGCAATTACTGTATGCAGGAGAGAGGGACGTGAAGGCACTGAATGGCTCTACAACTTGCTGCTAACTCATGGTAGGAGTTTATTGTGGCTACAGGCTGTGTATTTCCACTCTGCCTACCTGGGACTCCCCCTACTATCGCAGATGACCTCAATAGAGATTTCTCTCCCATTAATGGTGCTGTTTAAAATCCTGTAAGTGCATTTCTTATGGGTTGCTGATATTTTAAATAAATGTATCTTTATTTTTAAGCAGTTACATGCTATGGAGTTGGCGCTTTTTGTTGTCGTTTTTCCATAGATCTAAAGTGGTTGGCTATACTACTCTTTTTAAGCTGCCAAGACACTCCCTGGATCTGCTATTGGGACTATACATCTCTCTGGATTTCTTCTGTTTTTTGAGTGGAACATTTATTTTGGACATTTTCTTATTACTATCACGTTATGGTTTGTAGATTTAATTAGGTTAAATTATGGTAATTTTATTATTAATTCAATTTATATGTTATTATAATTTATAAGTGTCACTTTATATCCTCCTTAGTGCTACTTAATTTTTGTGTTGCTTATATATATATATATATATATACATACATATTTTTTTTTTAATGGGAAGGAGCAAAAGATTTTCAAAAGATAAGTCAGTATGAGGAAGGAGTGAAAAGGTTTAAAACTCTATGTAGGCGGGAAACTTTTTGGATCCACCGATTGGGCACTTTAAGCCCGGGTGGACTTAATGAATGCCTGGATGTGAGTACCTTTGTAAAATGATGCTTGGACGCCTCTTCCTGCTAGACTTCCTCTGCCCTCCACAATCTTTTGTCTGGATCTCTCCTTGGGATATCCTAGATCCCTCCCTTCCCAACCATCTATCCCATTCCTCTCCAATCCTTCCCCTTTCCCCCCCTTCCCCCTTTCCCCTTTCCCCCCCCCCCCCTCACACCCTCTCCTGTACCGGAGCTGGGACCACACTATTTTAGTTTAGCTTACACTATATTCACTTATTGGTGTATGGTCACACACATAGTACATATTAAATATCACTATACACTAATTATTTTTATTATATAGTTTTTATTACAATTATTCACGCACAAATATAGTCACACTTGGACTTAGTTCCATCACCACTAGAATTATTCACATAATGGTAGTAATATAATTGATTTTTAATATAATAGTAATTGATAAACTTTCTATATTTACACTCATACACTTATCTACAAGCACATAATATTTCACTTATTACATTCATATCCCAGTTCACCCCCTCTTGAGACCTTGCTTTGCCCTGGCCTATAGACTTGAATAAATATATGCACTGTGCTTAAGTTGTTAGGCATATGTTAATATGGGAAATTGCCCTCCTTATAGGGTTCAATATCTGGTTATAATGCTTTCTTACTGTGTCTTTCATTTGATTCTGTTTAATTATTGGAATTACATTTATATGTTTTTCAACACAATTTGGTATTGTTAAATTGTATGCAATTTGTATTTTTATATGTAATTATACAGGGAGATACCTTTTATATTTTGAATGGTCATGTCAGCTGAGTGGACCATATACATGCACGATTTGTAATAAATATGCATTCCTTGCATGTCTATCTTTCACGATATTTGTATGACAGGTTTATGAATTATTGATGTATACTTTGTCATGTTATGTGAAGGTTGACTCCCCATATGAATACTATGTGCCTTTTTTTCATCTAATTAATTGTTGTTTGAATAAGATTTTTTCTTTACTCCTTCAACTCAAAGGTTTTTAATATGCATTGTGCGCATCTAACAAATATTAATTAGCACCAAGCGTATATACAGCTGAGAAGGGGAGACTCCCAGTGATTTAGATAATTGGAGAGCATATAAAGTACTGGACCTCCCCCTTCTCTATACTTCCCTTTGAAAAAGTCACCCGTGAGTGACGAAACGCGTCAGGGAGCGTCATCACGGTAGACGCATGGGCATTGACGTCATCACCGCGCGCCGGAACTGATTGGACCGCGCGACTGCTGCAAAGGCTTGATCCACGAGGAGCCATCTTTCCAGGACCCTACACGTGTATATGGAATACACCAGCCCTGGACATCTGTTTGGACACTGATCCTATTGCTGCACGATCGGGACTGCCCCAGGATACTGCAGATACAAACCGGATGGTGGTGATTATTCACACAATGCTTGATTTTACTGCTTTCTTGTAAGCGCATCTCTTAACCCCTTCCCTCCCTTCCCCTCATTAAAATTGACTATTTTACGCTATGGGTATGCGCTCTCTCTTCCCTTTTCATATATATATATATATATATATATATATACATACATATTTTTTTTTTAATGGGAAGGAGCAAAAGATTTTCAAAAGATAAGTCAGTATGAGGAAGGAGTGAAAAGGGGGACCCCAAATTTTGACTTTTCCAAACTATGCTCTCCACCCCGAGAGAGAGAAAGGAGAGAGGGAGAGAGGGAGAGTTGTCAAAACAAAGGTCTACATTTTTTTAAAAGTTAAAACACTGTGTTAAGTCAACATAAAATGTTTATACATTTGTTTAATACATCTACAATGTTCAACATTTCAGTCTCAGCATTTTATATACCTGAAGTAATTATATAATAACTAACAACAAATGTAATTCTTGTTCTTCAGTACTATTGTATGTTTTCTTTCCCAAAAATTTCTATCAACACTCTACTATATGATTTGCAATGTAGTGATCGTGCCTCTTTTATTCCATTGAGAGTGCTTAGTGAAGAATCATGAATGATTTACTTGTTGCTGAGTTTGTGGGCCGCACATCACTACTAATACCTATTGATTGGTTTGCAGCTTTTTATACTTTTTTATCAAGATAGTATTATCACTGCTTCACTACGCTTGCTTTTTCTTATTTGCTATTCAGTTCCTCTTTACAAAATTTCACAGTTGATGATTTTCTCCAATTATTTTTTTCTGTCCACTAGCCTTTATTTTTAATTCCCTGTTTGTCCATAGTTTCATATTTCTTTCTTATAAATTGCTTTCAATATCTATAATGCATGGATATAACATCTTTGTGTTCTTATTTTCAGATTTTCTTCATGCATTTACAAACCTATTATCAATTGTTCATGCATGAGAAAGAGATCATAAAATGTTTCTAAAATGTGTCCTCAAAAAACTTTTCTATAAGGAAATTACAAGTGGTTTCACCATTACTTCGTCTGTTAAATGTATTTCATTTTCATAAATTACACCTGCCATGTGGATATTGAAGGCTCACTTATCTCTAATGCATTGTATTCCAAAACACGATAATTCATACAGATGTAGCATGGTTCAACTTCACCCTGCACGTCACTTGAATCGGGCCACGAACCAAGTATGACCGTGATCGTGGCCAAGGGCATCAGAGCCCAGCGCAGGGGGAATTTACCATAAGGATTAATGCAGTGGTGTGGGGGTCACTGCTTCTGAATGGGACTCCCACTGTGTTAAAGCTACCAGGCCACTATCAGTCTTGAAGAGCTGCACAGAGAGCAGAGAGACAAGGTCTGTTGGGAGTTGATGATGGGGGTAGTAGAGTGTTCAGTAATTGCCAATTTGGCTATCTGTAGTTGCCCCGGGGTGGGTGGTTAGGCCTCCCGGGTGGGTAGTGGGATTATATGCCTTAGCGTTACTACCACTAGGGTAATTAAGGGATTACTAGTGTCTTGATGTTTGGACATCGACCCTTTCTGGGATGTTGGTGCCAGTGAGGATGAAGAGGAGGAGAAGGAGGAAAAGGACACATTCATCCTCGCAGGGCAGGATTAAGTAAAACATGTATTTATGTAATTTGTATTTCATTGTACAGTATATGAATGAGTAAAAATGCTATTATACTAAATGACTTGCCTAGGCGCCACAGCTCTCTACTAAATTATAAAGTGTGATACAATCAATTAAATGATGTTACCCGACAGGGTACTTCTCAAACCTTCCAGGGAAATATGCTCGGATTTCCCACAAGTACAGTCGTGGTTGGTTGTGGAAAGTGAGCGACCCGGTCAGGAAAACAACATGTGAATAAAAAACATATACAAACAATAATTGTGCAGTATTGTGATTCAATGATGAGTTAATTTGCGTGAATCTTAGCTCTGGGGGAGAACCTACTTACAGCAACATATAGGGTAAATTCGCTTTTCTCTGACTCTGTCAGATAATGATATGGTGGTGAGGTTTCTTTGGGTAGGTCTTTTATCCCCTCTTGATCTTCCCTTATGAGGGTTGCTTCAGGAATGGTGGAGCTCAATTTCCCATAAAATATGTGTAAAAGAAGAGCAGAAGAAACGGCCAATAGTATAGCTTGCAACAAGCAGTGTTTTATAAACAATGAAATGGTAGGGAATGTACTCACATTCTGTACACAAATATCAGGCACATAAAGGTTTCTTTTAGCGCTCAGTGCGCCTGCTGTGCTGTCTCCCCGTCCTCCTCTGTTCCTAGTGTTGTCGTCGCGATGGCGTCTGATGTCACTTCCGGGTGGTATCTGGACACATCCGATGGCAATGGACTGTGAGGCACCGAGGGGGGGATCACTGGAGCGCACAAACGTCTGGAGTCTTTGGAGTCTTTGGTCTTCGCTTCCAGTCAGCTGCAGCTTGACTGAGTAAGCTCTGGATCAGGCTCTACGCGTTTCGCTGCGTCATACAGCTTCGTCAGGAAGCACTGCTTGTTGCAAGCTATACTATTGGCCGTTTCTTCTGCTCTTCTTTTACACATATTTTATGGGAAATTGAGCTCCACCATTCCTGAAGCAACCCTCATAAGGGAAGATCAAGAGGGGATAAAAGACCTACCCAAAGAAACCTCACCACCATATCATTATCTGACAGAGTCAGAGAAAAGCGAATTTACCCTATATGTTGCTGTAAGTAGGTTCTCCCCCAGAGCTAAGATTCACGCAAATTAACTCATCATTGAATCACAATACTGCACAATTATTGTTTGTATATGTTTTTTATTCACATGTTGTTTTCCTGACCGGGTCGCTCACTTTCCACAACCAACCACGACTAAAAATGCTATTAGCCATATTTGACTAATAGGGCTATTGCTCATTCCTATGTGCGGTGTAGGGGCTTGAGAGAGTCAGTGAAGGGGGTAGTTGACCCGGGGTGGTTGCTTAAGCCTCCCAGGGGAGTAACGGGGGTTGACCCCTTTCATTACCTTAGCAGTTAGCCTGCTCCAAGTGACGTGCAGGGTGCAGTTGAATTCTGCTACATCATGTTTAGGGAATACAATGCATTAGGTATAAGTGGGCCTTCAATATCCACAGGGCAGGTGTAATTTATGTAAATGAAAAACATTTAACAAAGGAAATAAGGAAAAGAAATAATGATGAAAATACGTGATTTCATTATAGGAAAGGTTTTTGAGCACACCTTTTAGAAACAACATTATATGATCTTTTTCTCATGCATGAAAAAATGATAATAGGTTTGTAAATGCATGAACAAAATATGAAAATAACTATATGTAGCCATGCATAATAATGACTGCGTACATCTTCCCTGTTGGCAGTAAGTCCTGGTAAGTACAGGCCTGCCAACAGTAGTTATGGAGGTTTTCCCTCCCACCCTGGTGTGGTGCCCTGTGTAAGGAAGGGAGTGGCTGTATGCTCTGAGTCCCTGGATAGTGACATCAGAGATGCGCCTGCCCCCTGAGGTATAAAGGGCACAGCACTGTCAGTTAGTGTTGTGTTAGCCAGCAGTTGTGTGAAGCAGCTGGTAAAATGTATGCTCCTGCATAAGGGATTGGAGGAATACTTTTGTGACCCTAGTGCTGTAACTAGCGGTAGCAGAGTGACCAATCAAGTCTGTCTAAGCCACACTGTGTCCAGGGACCTGGCACAGTGGTGATCTCCCTAGGAGAAAGGGAATCCCACTTCAATACGGGAGGGCGTACCTGGCAAAGGGACAGCACGGAGAGATGTGCGGCTAGAGCCGGCAGCTGCATGGGGCAGTCTGCTACATCCCAATCCACAATAAAGATGCCATGTTCAAAGAAACCCCCACTGTGTGAGTGTGAGATTACTCAAGAGTGGCAGTCACCACCGAGAAGGAGTTCCTCACCAGGACCATCTCCCTGCGGAAGCACAGATCCTGATGAGGTGGAGGCGCTGCACATGAAGTAAGTTGGACTCGTAACACTACCTCAGATACCTGTCCTGCTGCCATCCTCTATAACACCAAGCGGGAGACTCAGGAGTCCTGTTACTTGCAGGTGCACCACCACACACAACCTTGTAATGGGGACCGGTTAGACCACACGGGCCAATGTGAGATTGGGTGGGTCAGACAAGGGGGGTCCAGCCATTACATATACAAAGATGTTACATTATATCCAGGCATTATAGATATTGACAGCAAATGTTAGAAAGAAATATGAAAATATATACAAACAGAGAATTAAAAAGAAAGGCTAGTGGACAGAACAAAATAAAATAATTGGAGAAAATCACATACACATATTTTCAACTCCTCCCTCTACTCTGGCAACTTTCCTGCCTCCTTCAAGCATACTATAGTAATACCTTTACTCAAAAACCACAGGCTTAACCCTACCTGTCTCTCTAATTATCACCCTGTCTAGACACTCTACAATCTGGCTTCCATTCTGCTAACTCCACTGAAACAGCCCTCACCAAAATAACTAATGACCTCCATGCTACAAAAGACAAAGGTCATTTCACTTTTCTCATATTACTCGACTTCTCTGCAGCGTTTAATACTGTGGACTACCCTCTACTACTTTCACATTCTCTATAATCTTAATATCCGTAACAGAGCTCTATCATGCATTTCCTCTTATCTCTTCCATCGTACTTTCAATATCTCATTTGCTAACACCTCCTCCTCCCTTGATCTCTCTGTTTGTGTAACCCAGGGCTCTGTCCTGGGGCCTCTTTTCTTTTCTCTTTATACACACGCTCTAGGTTATCTTATCACATCTCTAGGGTTCAAATATCCCCTCTATGCTGATGACACACAAATTTACCTTTCAGCCTGTGACCTTACACCTGCTGTACAGACTAAAGTCTCTGAATATCTTTCTGCTATATCAACACTTCTCATACTTACTCCCAAGCCTGGCCCTAATGCCCCCTTTTACATTACTGTTGGCTCACTATCATACACTCAGTATCACAAACACGCTCATTTTCTCCTCTCACATTCACAAGGTAGCTAAAACCTGTAATGTTTACCTTCTTAACACTGCAAAGATACGTCCTTTCCTGTGTCCCTCTACTGCAAAAACTCTAACACAGGCCCTAATTCTCTCCTCTCTTGACACTTGTAACCTTCTACTGTGCTGCCATCCTGCCTCTCATCTGTCTCCCCTACAATCTATCCTTAACAATGCTGTTAGAATCACTTCACTCTCTCCTAAATCTGTCTCAGTGTCTTTCCTGCTGAAAACCCTCTCCTCTCTCTTGGAAGTCATAAAGTCACAATCCTAGTTGCACTCTTTTTGACACTATACAGCATATGACGTGATGGATTTGGAGTTTAAAGGAGCTGTGTGTGTTTACTACAGGCATACCCCGCATTAACGTACGCAATGGGACCGGAGCATGTACTGTATATAAAGTGAAAATGTACTTAAAGTGAAGCACTACCTTTTTTCCACTTATCGATGCATGTACTGTACTGTAATTGTCATATACGTGCATAACTGATGTAAATAACGCATTTGTAACAGGCTCTATAGTCTCCCTGCTTGCGCACAGCTTCGGTACAGGTAGGGAGCCGGTATTGCTATTCAGGATGTGCTGACAGGCGCATGCGCGAGCTGCCATTTGCCTATTGGGCGATATGTCCTTACACGAGAGTATCCTTAAAGTGAGTGTCCTTAAACTGGGGTATGCCTGTAATTTCAGTTGGTAAAACAACATGGCGGTTAGTGACCTCTCCTCACTGTTTCAAAGATCACTTATTTCACCTTTTAATTGCAATTCTTGCTAAGCACCGGCAAATGATCAGTCTATTTAAAAAACAGCTTTCCCTTCAAGAGAGGTTATGAGAGCCTTATGCAGGTACATTAGTGATTATGACCTACAAAGGGGCCAAACTGTGAAGTGGTGCAGGGCTTAAAATATGCTGGCCAAAGAATTAATTAAATGACCCTTGTTTAAAAAAATATATACAGTTATGTATTTAACAATATAAAATGGCAAATTAGATGTTGCACTAGGCCTTTTTGTTCTATGTTTATATTTATATATATTGTACATCCCTGTATACCTTTCCTTTTTTAAATGATATACAACCTTTTTTTGAAGATGTTCTGTAGATGCACTCTGCTTTACTAAGGAGTTTTCCTTAAGGAAACTGCAAGTGAAACACAGCCAGGCCGCAAATTCCCCAAGGTCAGATTAATTGCCCATCAGAATTAACTCAGCGGGGATCCCTGCTTCTGAATGGGACTTCCGCTGTGTTAATTCTATCGGGCTGCACCAGTCTGGAAGAGCTGTGCAGTGAGAGCAGAAAAAGCGTATCTCTCCTTCACTTGCAATCGCAATTTTTATTTTTTTATTTAAATTGTATAGTATTGAATCAGAGTGTCTCTGAAGCTGAACCGCATTTGTTTCAAGCAGAAAGAAAAGGATGTTCAGCGCTCGTGCTGCAGGTGATGAATAATGGAAAATCCCTTTGCTGCACGTGCATGGAACGTCTCCCCAAAAGCTCACACCTCAAGGTGATCCCCCTTAAAAAGGGGGGAGGACACCCTGAAAAAAAAAAAGAGAAAAATGCACAAATGCGCACCAGGGGTTAAGTACATTTAATTTATTGATAAAAATACACAAAAATAAACTGAGAGGATCCAACCCCACCTCAGCTCAAATGTTACACCGCTCAGATTCAGTGACCATACATATGACCTCTGAGATGTCTAAACCCTAAGCAGTATAGCACATACAATACACTAAAAAACAGATATAATCAATCAATGTAAAAATAAATATAAAAACAATAATCCAAAGTGGTAGCAGGTAATACCGCCAGGAGGACTATCAAAAAACTGACAGGGGGAGACGAACACTCACGCTGAGGCAGAAATGCGAGTCCACGGTGACCGTAAGAGGATCCGGATCACGGCACCGCAGAGATGGAAAACGCCACTTGTGCCTCTCGCAGGCTCCGTCTCAGCCTGTCAGCAAACACGCACAGGATGACCTGTCGTGACCTCTACGCGTTTCGCACCACGTGCTTCGTCAGGAGGTCACGCACAGCGTCATCCGCATTTGTTTCAACCCTGGGGACCCCCTGCTTCTCGAGTTACAGGCCCAGTATGGGGTGCCGGTATCTCCTGCAAGTTTAATTCTCCCGCATTACGGCCCACGTGTATCTCGGGAAGCAGGGAGTACCAGGGGCTGAAATTAATGCGGTTTAGATCGGGTTCAGATCCGATGACCCCCTGCTTCAATACTATGTAATTAAAATAATAATAAAAGTTTCTTAATTACCTTAGTGGCTAGCCGCTAAGGTAATGAAGGTGTTAAGTAAAAGTAGCCGGTTTGTTGGGGGTAGAGGGGCTTAGTGAAGGGGATAGTTGCCCCAGAGTGGGTGGTTAGGCCTCCCGGGAGGGGTTGCCTTAGCTGTTACTAAGTTATATAAGGGGTTAACCCCTCCCGCTACCCACACAAGAAGCCTCACACACCAACCCTGGGGAAACTACCCACTTCACCCACCCCTTATACCCTCAACAAACTACCCTCCCCCCCCCACAAGAAGGGACAAATGCCCTAGTAGCCAAATATAGCTACTAGCGCTTTTGCCCATTCGAATAAACAGTACATTAAAATACATAGTTACTGTACATATCGGTAGTTACAGTACACAGTAGATGAGGTTGAAAAAGACATACATCCATCAAGTTCAACCTATGCTAAATTTGACGACAGATACTTTATCCTGCAGTATATCTGTACTTACAGTATATTGATCCATAGGAAGGCAAACAAAAAAACCCCAGTGAAATATCATCTAATGATATCTCATAAGGGGAAAAATAAATTCCTTCCTGACTCCAAATATTGTCAAGCAGATTACTTACTGGATCAACATCCTTCCCATGTTTACTTATTTAGTATATCCCTGTATATCTTTCCTTTTTAAAAAGATGCCAACCTTTTTTGAACATATATATTGTATCTGCTATCACAGTCTCCGTGGGTAATGAATTCCATATTTAAACTGTACTTATTTTAAAGAACCTTTTCCTTTCTTGATGGTGAAATCTCCTTTCCTCCAACCTTATGAGATGACCCCATGTCATTTGCCCCGAATATATTTGAATATAGTTATCATATTCTCTCTTAGACGCCACTTTTCAAATGTAAACAAATCTAATTTAGCTAACCTCTTGTAATAAGTCACCATCACCTTTATTAATTTGGTTGCTCTTCTATGCACTTTCTCTAGTTCCATAATGTATTTTCTTTGTAGTGGTGCCCAAAACTATACTCCATATGCAAGGTGTGGTCTTACTAATGCTTTATAGAGGAACATAATTATATTTTCTTTCCCTCCATCCATTGCCCATCTACATTCCTACTTACCTCCTCAAAGAAACTAATAAGGTTAGTTTGGCACGACCTACAGTATCCTTCATAAATCCATGCTGACTATTACTAATAATTTTGTTATACTTTAGGTATTCCTAAATATTATCCAGTTCTAAACCTTCAAGTAGTTTCCCCACTATTGGTGTTAGCCTTTCAGGTCTGTAATTTCCTGATTTTGATCTAGCTCCCTTTACAAATATAGGCACCATGTCTGCTTTACAGCAATCTTGTGGTACTGAGCCTGTGGAAATGGAGTCCTGGAATATTAAATGCAATGGTTTGGCTATTCCTGAATTTAGCTCCTTAAGAACTATTGGATGTGTGCCATCGGGATCAGGTGCCTTATTTACTTTAATTTTATCAAGCCGCTTATGCACATCTTCCTCAGTTAACCAATTGCTCCTTAATATACAGTAGAGGTTGTGGCTTCCTCCTGTGGGACTATTTTTGCAATGGAATTTTCTCTGGTAAACAGAGGCAAAGCATTTATTTAATACCTCTTCTTTTTTTCTTACCTCCAATAATTTGCCTGCCTATCTCACACTGAAAGGGTCCTGTATTTTGTTTTCTAATCTTTTTGGTTAATAAGGTACTTAAATAACGTTTTAGGGTTGATCTTACTTTCTGTTGCAATCCTTTTTTCATTTTCAATTTTTGCTAATTTGATTGCCCTTTCGTAACTTTTGTTACATTCCTTATATTTATGATACTGTATGATACTTATGTCCCTTCTGATTTTAAGAATCTCAATGCCTGCCTCTTCCTTTCCATGACTTCCCATAATTCTTTTCTTAGCCTCACTGGTTTAGACATTTTTCTTGTATATGTATGACCCAAGGGTATACACTGATAAGTATGCTTTTCTAACAATGTTTTAAAGACTGCACCTTTACAGTATTTTCCAAATTTTCCCTGCAAAAACATCATCCCAATTTATTCCTTGTAGATTAGACCTCATTTTATTAAAATCTGTCTTCCTAAAATTGTAAATCTTTGTTGAACCATTATAATATGTTTTTGTGCTAATTTTTTTAAATGAGACAATGTTATGATCACTGTTCCTCAAATGTTCCCGGACTTGAATATTTGTTATTACGTCTACATTGTTTGATCTTACCAAATCAAGCACTGAACCTCTCCTGGTTTGTGCCTCAATAATTTGGGTCATGCAATTGCCATTTAGCACCCCGAAAAACCTGTTTCCTTTTATTTGTAATGCTAATCTCATTGCCCCAGTCTATGTTTGGAAAATGTAAATCACCCATTACGCAAACATGACACTTTAATAATACTAGTACATTTAAAGCTGTACTGTGATTTTGTCGATAACCACATAGGGTTAGTTTTTTTTCTTGATTTGATGTTTACGTATTGTAGGCATATACTGTATGTACTGCAGTATATAGGATTCTAGCGTGTTATGCTATTGATGTACTCAATAGAGAATTTGAGTCTATAAGGGTTTGCAACCCAATTACATCTTGGGTGTTTCTAGCTTTGGTTTTGCTTTTCATTTGATTTTATTTATTCCTCATTCATCTAAGTATACTCATGTGCATCCTTCTTCGACTATGAGACTTGGTATCACCATTTACACATTATTATCCAGCATAGGTAGAGGGATCCAGGTATATAGTGTAATCATTAGAGACTTGTTTTGTCCCTTAGGGGACGGGCTGATCAGGTCAGTACAGTCCTACACCACTGATCTGTCTCATTGATCTTTACACTACTGATCACCTTAATGTATATATGTTAGATCTCCGCACTACTGACTGGGCACTTGTGTTCAGGTACATATGTTTAACTCACGTAAATTCATAACATCAGGTATAGTTTATACTACTGATCATTTTTTGCCATCAGGAATGACCAGTGCAGATGGGTTTCATAGTTTTAGGTATCATCTTATTGTGGATCACTGCACAGGTCCCTTTAGAGTCTGTCCAGACTTCCTAACTGCAAACAAATCACTGATATTGTGTTGTGACAAAATATTGTATCTGTGCAACAATGTACCTCTTATATAAATACCTCTTAAGAACTTAGGTCATACTTTCCTAATTAGGGATATTTTGTGACTATACATCGCCGCTTCTATCTACATGAGATCTGGCTAATTGAGAGACTAGCCTCTCGTTATCTACTCCTCTCCCTGGATAAGGTATAACAGGCATATGGACGCCTTTCGTATGTAGCTCCTACTCCTGAAGAAGTGTCTCGTGACACGAAACGTACGTCGGGTTGCTGTGACGTCAAGACCATGGTGTCCGTAAGCGGGACGGTGCAAGGAGAGGTGTAACGCCTAAGCCCCGGCAGAAGATACGTTCGTATACTTTGCACGGCACTCTGTTTACAGCTGCACGTTGCCATGTGCTGTGCCGTCTACAGTATGTTGCGTGATGGCGCTTTCACTCATACACGGGCATATGCAGACTTTATATGCACGCTTTACTATACTGTATTTTTTTTATTAGCCGCACGTTGCGATCTGCTGTTTTGGGTTGCTCCTTCATGTGCACACATGTACATGCTGACTTTAGATATACACCATACCTTGATGGATTAGAAGTGTGTTTACCCAGCAGTTATGTTGTAAGAGGGTTATACCTGGGTTTTTTGAGTCTGTTACATATTTCATTTAACTCTAGGGGTTTTACATCAGACCATTAGGTCACCTAGTAGCTGTATTAAAGGGATCATTATGTGTTTGGCCCCCGCATTTATACTACACTAGTATTTGTCGCATTGCTACTACTATACCAACTACCGGCTTTCTCCGTAGCACCATCCCCACCTGGGGATTCATTTGTATTCCTATTTTTAAATCACTTATACATACTTTCACTTGTTTTGGCGTTGTTGATTATATTATTAAAAATTTATTTTTTTCTCTTTTTAGCAGGCAAAACGGTCTGTTACTATTGCTAAACCTTTAATCTATGGTTGAGTGGGATACTAGAGGCTTCTCTGGGGATTTTTATATCCCAACACAATGTACTATTGCACCATTAGTGCAAGCTAAAAGGGACTTATGTGACCTTGGTTACTGTCTTGTTTATGTTCTACTCAGTTTCCCCTATGCACCTGGTGTTTGTGTTGACTTTGTGTTACATGGAATTGAGCGTTATCACTATTGCTGTTTATTAGCGTGTAACTTCCCAGCCCTATGTTGTACCTGGAAGGAGAAGGGTTGAAGGGAGAGGTACCAGCGCATGACTCTGGGGTTTGTGTCCTTCATTGTATGTAGCCATTTTAGGGGAGCATGGTCTGTGACCAGGATAAATGTGGTACCCAGGAGATAATACCTGAGTGCTAATATGGCCCACTTCACCGCTAAACACTCTTCCTCAATTACAGAGTAGGCATGTTCTTTTTTTAAGAGCTTCCTACTTAGATATAGGACCGGACACTCTTCCCCGTCTACCTCCTGAGACAAGACGGACCCTAAACCTACTTCTGAGGCATCAGTCTGCAGAATGAAGGGCTTCTCAAAGACTGGGCTCTGTAAAACCAGCTCTGAACAGAGTATCCTTTTCACTCCCTGAAACGCCTCCTCACATTGTACTGTCCACTGGACTTTATTGGGTGCCACGTTTTTTATTAGATTGGTGAGGGGGCCAAGGACTGGAAAATGTTGATACGAATTTCCTATAATACCCTGCTAAGCCCAGGAAAACTCTCACCTGCTTTTTTGTCGTTGGTACTGGACAATCCATCAACGCCTGCACCTTGCTGCAGACAGGCTTTATTTGTCCATTACCAATTATGTAGCCAAAGTACTTTGTTTCACTTCTCCCTATTGAGCATTTTGCTGGATTGGCAGTCAGGCCTGCCTTTCTAAGGGACCATAGCATTGCCGACACTTTAGCCAAATGTGTTTCCCAATCCTGTGGAATAAATGACTACATCATCGATGTAGGGTGCTGCATATTTGTTATGGGGTAACAATATCTGACCCATTAACCTCTGGAAGGTAGCGGGAGCACCATTCAATCCAAACGGCATGGTCTGAAAGTGAAACAGACCACAGGGAGTGGCAAAAGCAGTCTTTTCCTGTGAATTTTCTATTAAAGGGATCTGCCAATATCCCTTGGTCAGATCTAACGTTGTAATATACTTGGCCTTCCCCAGCCTCTCTAACAATTCATCAACTCTGGGCATGGGTATGCATCGAATTTAGAAACCGAACACACAATGGAAAACACCGCTCACTAAATTAATTATAATTATATTTTTTGAATTTTTCAAAAATGGGTGCTCCCTATGTACTAAGGTTAATTGGTTATAACACATAAATGAAAGGTTGACAATGTCAAACCATCATCCACAGAAAGTACATTCGCGGTGCACACCACACTAATTTTATTTTATTTTTACACTGAATAATTATAAGTGAATATTTATAAGTGAAAAAAACGTGATGGTGAAAAAATAATAAATAAAAAACTTCATAAAAACTAACACGTGATGCCCTGACCTATAATTGCTGCTGCCATAACTTAACCGCTAATGACAATGATGTTGGTAAGCAACTATAAGACAGTAGGTCCTAAGTTGCAACAATGACACTTAACACTTCATTAATGGATTCATGCATATGTACAGATATGGAGTCACACAGTTCATAATAGGTTAACTTGCTCTCAGAAAACTATGAGTTCACATAAATAATTTCATGTAAACTCCCTTGGAATAAGGTATTGTAGTTCACAATTCAGTATATACCAAAGAGACCATATTGATAAATAATGAATACAATACCACAAATCCCTTATTGTAAATAAATAAAAGTGCTATGAAATCCCTTGTCTAGCTAAACTCAATTATGAGAAAAGTTGCTTTTCTAACGGCAGCGCAGTTCCAACATCACTGCCAAGATTTACTCTGGACTCACTCTCTCAGATGACAATACTGAATGTATCCTAATGAATTTGCAAAAAAATGCTCATATATTGCATTCAACAATGTATATATTAATACAGAGAGATGTGTACCCAGAGTACACTCATATTCCATGTTGCAACAACGAAGTAACAATTAATAGCAGTGCTGGGGGGTCCCTCCACTAAACTCAAATATAGAAAAGCTGCTTAGTGAAGGCAGCGCAGTTCCAACATCACTGCCAAGATGTACTGGGATTCCCTCAGTCTAATGACAAAGATGATAAAGCAGTGTTAATATAGCTGAGTGTTTATATGTAATTTATGTCACAAACATTGCTAATGGTGAATACTTAACTGAATGATGGTATTCACATTCACATTCACAATCGATCGGCACGGCTCTAATTGCAATGGCGGCGGCAGTCAGCAGGTCGGCGGTACCACGTGATCTGACGTCATGACACCCTACTCGTTTCTCTCCAGGCGGAGCTTCGTCAGGGGCAAATGGCTATAGGGAACATCCCATTACTGCGTATATATAGCGAATTTCATGATTGCAACCAATGAACGCAGTACCAGGCTAACTATTGATCCAATGCTTTGCCTGGATCAGAGATGTGTAGTTTACACATGTTAAATTGTATCATTCTTATCATGTCAACGTTATGATGATTGCCCTTATAAGGGATATAGAAAATGACACGTGTATACCCTATTGTTTAAAACACTATAAAAATATTCCCATATTATTACTTAATCGTTTAATCAACTATTAAAGAAAATAACAAACAATGATGAAGAAACTTTTATTTATATCTGAACTGCACTATGTACATTTGTGTATAATACACTGACTGGTTCAATCCCAACCAGCAAGGTGGGTTGATATGTAAATGATGAGAGAATTATAATTAGTCCTCAAGATTATAAACCCCCACATATATAGATATTTATTATAGATCAAATATAATTGATTATCAGGGGAGACTACCCACTGCATAATGATTAGAAGGATTTTAGATATGAGCATCAAGAATTCATATAAAGGGAGTGAACGTGAACCCCTCATTTAAGCCTAATGGATATCGAGTTTTTAAACGATATATCTACTCTGCTTCTCGTCTTAAGAGTTTTTGGTCAATATCACCACCTCGCATGTTGTTCTTCAGATGGTCTATACCAGCAAATCTGAGACATCTGTGATCACCATTATGTACTGAATTGATATGGCGTGCTACTGTGTATCAGCTTTATTGATTATTGAGTTTATATGCTCCAGTACGCGCCTTCTCAATTCCGTATTGTTTTGCCTATATATCTTAGGCCACAGATATATACAGATAGATTACATTAAAGGTTTTACAGTTAATGTAATGTCTTATCTCAAATTGTTTTGTATTATCTGCATTTGCAAAAGTTTTTGTTGACTGGATATATTGGCATGCCTTACAGCATTTGCATGAAAAACAACCTTTAGGTGGGGATGATAGCCATGTTTTTGGTGACCTTTTTTGATGGTGACTATGTACAAGATTATCCTTGAGGTTTTTGGATCTTCTACTTGTGATACTTGGTGTTTCTTTTAACACCAAGGCCAAGTCATTATCAGATCTTAAGTTATGCCAATGATTTGCAAATATGTTTTTAATATCTTGCCATCTGTGACTATAAGTCCCAATACATCCGATTTGATTGTCCCTTGCTTTGACATTAGGGGCTAGTAGGCTGTCCCTTTCACTGTTCAAAGCTCTATTGTAAGCCCTCTGTAGGTTCTTCACAGAATAGCCTCTCTCAAGGAATCTGTTCTTTAGATCTTTAGATTGTATTTTAATTTTTTTTAATGTGGAACAGTTCCGTCTCAGACGGAGATATTGGCCTTTTGGTATCCCTTTTATCAATGAATTCGGATGTTGGCTTTGTGCCAACATTAGATTGTTTGTAGAGGTAGGCTTTCTGTATACAGATGTCTGAATCTCATTGGATGAGTCTTTGGTTATAGTGAGATCTAGAAAAGTAACTGTGGATTTACTGTATTCTAGGGTTAATCGTAGATTGAGAGTATTGATGTTTAGTTTCCCAATGACTTCCAATAGCAACTCTTCTGGGCCACTCCAGATCAGGAGAATATCATCAATAAATCTGAGCCACAGATCTATGTGCTCGGTATAATTGATATTCTCATCGTTAAACACTACGATGGCCTCCCACCAGCCCAGGTACAAATTCGCATATGTTGGGGCACAAGATGTCCCCATAGCTGTGCCCTGGGTCTGGTGGTAGAATAGGCCATCGAACAGAAAGTAATTGTGCGTTAGCACGAACTGTAATAAGTTTATTACAAATCTGTTATGTGCCACGAACCCACAGTGTCGGGTAGATAGAAAATAATCACATGCCAACAGCCCATTTGTATGCAATATACTTGAATACAACGATTCCACATCTAGTGTCACTAATAAGGTGTCACTGTTTGTGGAAATGCCATTCAGTCTCAGTAAGGTATCCTTAGTGTCCTTGATATAGAACAGTAATGTCAAGACGAACGGCCTTAGGATTTTGTCAAGATATTTGCTGCAGTTCTCTTTGAGGTTGTTGTTCCCTGACACTATGGGTCTCCCCGGAGGCCTCTCCTTGTTTTTATGTATTTTGGGGAGTGCGTAAAACGTGGCTACGGTAGGTATTTTTATATGCATAAATTCATATTCTTTTTTAACAATGTGTTTATGATCCAGTCCCTCACGTAATATAGAGTACAGTTTCATTTTTAACTTATTGGTTGGGCAACTATCTAAGAGATGGTATGTCTGCTTATCCTTTAGAATGTGTTTATTTTCTTTCACATAATCGATTGTATTAAGAATAACGATATTGCCATTGTAACCCTGCTTCCCCCCCCCCCAGACGCTACGGTGGTGTCTAGGGTGCATGGGGGCTGATTACATGCGGTGTGGTGCGTACCTGTTAGGAACAGGAGGGCCTGAGCTTCCCGCGGTGTTGTGGGGGAGCCAGGACCGGGCTTCTGGGGTGATAGCCTCCATGATCTCTTAGTGGTGCAGCGCCTCCATCTTCTATACTCCCAGGGTAATGGGACAGGACCGGTATAGAAGAACCCCTCAGGTCCCAGGGTTATACTCTCCAAATCACACACAGTCTTTTCGGGTGCAGAACAGTCTCTTTATTTGACAGAGCAACGATATCCCAACGATAAGGCTTCCAGCAGCCGCAATACAATCGCCAGGACGAGGTACACAAAGCTCACCTCCGCCCAAGAGCTTCCTCCTCTCCTTCCCTCCAAGTCACTCTTCCAACAGGATGGTCTGAGCTAGGGCTTCAATACCCCATGGCCCACCTCCGAGGTTAGCCTCGAGGTGGGTCCTGAATTCTCCCCCCCATCACCCCTGGCAGTGGGGTGAGGGCATTGGTCCACCAGTCTATAATTCTATCAGCTCTACCTATAGAAGCTGATCGTTTTAGTTCCTCTCGCTCTCTTCCGGCACTTTGCGCTGGGGAGCCCGTAGCCTCCTGATACTCCTCGGACCGTTCCGCAGGATTCGTGGCTCACGGCATAATACTCAGCAATTCTAGACTCTCAATATCACTGTTCACTCGAACTCTTCCTAAGCTACTCTCTCTTCCGAAGAACTATCAAAAGAGAGGAACACGGACACAGCAAAGAAGAAGAACAACTCCTCACTCACCAGAGTGGGCTGCTAAATATAGAGCTAGCCCCTCCCCTCATGGTGTCAGCAGAACCTCCCCTCTTGCTCACGCCTGCAGCAGAGTCCAGGCCTGCATCTACCACTCAGGTTAGGGCTATGAAGGGGGAAAACCCATAATGATTACTGGCGCCTGATCTTAACAGGACTTACCACAGTAGAAGGAAGATAGGTATAGCCTGAGCTGTTTACAGGGGGCTACACCATCATAACTTTGACATGATAAGAATGATACAATTTAACATGTGTAAACTACACATCTCCGATCCAGGCAAAGATAGGGATCAATAGTTAGCCTGGTACTGCGTTCATTGGTGGCAATTATGAAATTCGCTATATATACGCAGTAATGGGATGTTCCCTATAGCCATTTGCCCCTGACGAAGCTCTGCCTGGAGAGAAATGCATAGGGCGTCGTAACACGGTGACGTCACGTCATGTGGTACTGCCGACCTGCTGACTGCTGCCCCCATTGCACTCAGAGCCGTGCCGATCGATTGTGAATGTGAATGTGAATACCATCATTCAGTTAAGTATTCACCATTAGCAATGTTTGTGACATAAATTACATATAACAACTCAGCTATATTAACGGTGCTTTATCATCTTTGTCATTAGACTGAGGGAATCCCAGTACATCTTGGCAGTGATGTTGGAACTGCGCTGCCTTCACTAAGCAGCTTTTCTATATTTGAATTTAGTGGAGGGACCCCCCAGCACTGTTATCACTTGTTACTTCATTGTTGCAACATGGAATATGAGTGTACTCTGGATACACATCTCTCTGTATAAATATATACACTGTTGAATGCAATATATGAGCATTTTTTGCAAATTCATTAGGATACATTCAGTATTGTCATCTGAGAGAGTGAGTCCAGAATAAATCTTGGCAGTGATGTTGGAACTGCGCTGCCGTTAGAAAAGCAACTTTTCTCATAATTGAGTTTAGCTAGACAAGGGATTTCATAGCACTTTTATTTATTGACTATCTGGGATTTATGGTTTTGTATTCATTATTTATCAATATGGTCTCTTTGGTATATACTGAATTGTGAACTACAATACCTTATTCCAAGGGAGTTTACATTAAATTATTTATGTGAACTCAGTTATCTGAGAGCAAGTTAACCTATTATGAACTGTATGACTCCATATCTGTACATACTGTATGCATGAATGTTAAGTGTCATTGTTGCAACTTAGGACCTACTGTCTTATAGTTGCTTACCAACATCATTGTCATTAGCGGTTAAGTTATGGCAGCAGCAATTATAGGTCAGGGCATCACGTGTTAGTTTTTATGAAGTTTTTTATTTATTATTTTTTTACCATCACATTTTTTTCACTTATAAATATTAACTTACAATTATTCAGTGTAAAAATAAAATAAAATTAGTGTGGCGTTCACCGCGAATGTACTTTCTGTGGATGATGGTTTGACTTTTGTCAACCTTTCATTTATGTGTTATAACGAATTTAGAACCCGCATTTCCTTTTCTAAAATCTATGCAGAACCATGAAGACCCATCTGGCTTAGGGACTAACCCGATGGACTACACCACTCACTCTGTGACCTTTCTATCACCCACAATTTAAGCATGTTTTCTCGTTCTGTTTTTTCTACTCCCCTAATATTTCAGGAATTCGGTACGGTCTCTGTTTCACTTTCTTACCTGGTTCCATTACGAAATGGTGTGCAATGAGATGTGTTTTTCCTGGCAATGGAGAGAAAACATCAAAAAATAGTTCCACATCTTTCGTGCCTATACTTTCTGTTCCAAGGACAGATTCTCGCCAAGTTGGACACTCTCCTTTTTCCTGCTAGGGTCTACTTGTGGTCCCAAGTCTAACCCCTTCTCTCCTATTGAGACAAACAAACTCTCTTGAGTTTTCCAGGGCTTCAAAAGATTTATACGATACATTTGTTTTTCTTTTCCCTGGCTGCAATATTTCGTAGTCTACGGGTCCCACTTTTCCCTTGCTACCTCAAAGGGTCTTTGCGATTTTGCCAACAACTTTGACTCTGTAGTCGGAAGCAGAAGCAAAACTCTATATCCTGGCTGACATTCACTTGTGCGAGCACCTCAATTATAATTCCTTTCTTTTGTTATTTGTGCCACTTGCAAATTTTCCTGTGCAAACACCCCTAGACTTTCTAAACTTTCTCTTAGTTTTAATACATACTGTACTATATTATTTACCCTTGGTATTTGTTCTTCACACATTTCTTTTACCAAATCCAGGATTCTGGATTTGGATTAAACCGTTCGACTAGTCCATCTGTTTATGGATGATAAACCGAAGTCCATACCGACTTCAATTTTAACAGACCTCCTTCATGAGCCTGGACATAAAATTTGTTCCCAGGTCTGTTAAAATTTCAGTAGGAAACCCCACTCAGGAGAAGACCTTAATTAGTTTGGTCGCTACAACCTTAGCAGGTGTCGTTCTCAATGGAATAGCTTCTGGGTACCTTGAATCATAATCTATTATGATGAGTACCCTGCAGCACTTTTTTCCAGGAGACCCACAATATCCACACCTATCCTTTCGAAAGGGGTCTCTACTAATGGGATAGGAACCAAATGGTGTTCCCCTTTGAGGCAACAATCTGACACTCCAGACACGAATCACAGAAGTCCCTTACTGCTCTATAAATGCCTGGCCAATAAAACTGTGCCATGAGGCGGATTCGGGGTTTCTCCCTTCCCAGGTGCCTGAACAAGGAAGAGTATGAGCTAAACGTAACACCTCTTTTCTATAGGATCTTGTCACTAACAGTTGCATTAGTATCTTTTGAGTTTGCTTCTCTTTCTCAACTCGTATGAGACCGTTATACAACTCAAAATGAGGAAAAATACTGTGGGTTTATTACTTCCTTGTCTACCATTGCCACCTGGTCACATACCCGGCTTAAGGAATCGTCATTTTTATGTTCTACCAGAAAATTTGAAAACATCTTGGCCTCCAGAAAGGGAGGGTTATGTATTTCTTGACCCTTCACCCGCTGGGGAACACATTTCTGACTAGTTTGGGGTGCCTCTAACTCTCGGGCAGTACCGACTCTTACAACCTGGGGGGAACCTTCTTTTTTTTCTATCCTGCGCTGATTTTTGGATTTTAGGGGACGGAACCTTGAAGGAAAGAGAGCTTGGTCAGTAAAAGGGAATAATTCCCCCAATGTTATCTCTGTATTTCTCGCTGCCTGGGGCCTAAGGGACAAATCGGAATTTGGGAATAATTTGTCAAAGAACCTCCAATCCCAACCTAAGATCACTTGGTATGGGAGTTCCTTGGTGACTCCCACCAACAAAACCTCAGAGCATCGTCCCACTGTTAGTTTTACTCTGGCATGGGAGTACTCCTTGACATCCCCATGAATACATTCAATGCGTACCTGGGCTGACCCTTTACATTTGCTAAGGCCACCAGTTAGTTACACTAAATGTGAAAAACTTGTTATGACAAATTACACTAGTTAAATATAGCAAATGAAAGTTAAACATTAGATACTTAATTAAACAAATTAGATGGACTTCACTGTAAGAGAAGAGACAATAGTTAGTAACATAAAGTATTATATATATCAATTACCTAAATAGTTAAAACAAAGAAACATTTCTTAAGGAAATTTAGGCATGATATAAATACAATGAAGTGACTCAGATAAACATAAAATGTGTGATTCATGGTATTAATTAAACTAAAAATTGTTAGTAAATTACAATTCAATTAAAAATTACAAATATTTAATGTAAATTGAATTAAATGAATAAAAAGGGACATGGAGGTGATCAGAATTGTGTAAAATGAAAATATAACGCTAAAAAAGTCTCATATTAAAAAATGTTAAAATAAGGGATTTAAAACTAAACCATATAAACCCAATTGCATTAAAAAAGGACAAAATGTTATATGCATCTTATAGACAGTGTCAACCTAAAAATGAATTTAGAACAATGTCTATATTTAATTCCAATGGTTTCAAGGTTTTCAATTTATATATCCAGAGAGTTTCTTTCTGGGATAATTCTTTCACTCTATTTCCTCCTCGCCAATTGGTAGGAATAAAATCAATACAGCTCAACCCCGTTATAGCGCGATCTGGTACTTTGCGGATCTGCTTATAACGCGGTTTGAGCGTGGCTCCTGATTTAGATCTCAAACCTTTCAACTCCGCGGCTCAGGACACAATGCAACCAGCATCACTCATGCCGAGAACTTCGAACACAGTGTGATCAGCACACCTGCGCTGGGACTTGTGACATACAACTATCGGGACACACAATGCCTAGTTCCCAGGTTACTGTCCAGAGACTACAACTCCCGCCATGCATATCCTGTCCCCTCCCGGCCAGGTAATTATGTGTCGCACTTCTGACGTTAGAAGTCTGCATTGCTCACGGGTTGCATGTTGTTGTATGAGTAGAATCGGGGGCAGAAGTTAAGAAGATGCTGAAAATCCGAGTGGAGAAGAAGAGCCACAAACATGAGGAGATCAAGAGCCAGGGTGTGTGAACACACACACACAGCTGGGTAAGTCCTGCGTGCGGGTGCCACTGCACTGCCGGGTCTGTGACAGCTGGGAGAGTTATCCCAGCTCTCCCCCACCAGCGGATGCGGAACCCCTGATTGGGGCCATTTGTTTTCCGCGATCAGGTTATAATGTGATCGCATCGGCTGAACCTTTAAAAATTAAACCATTGGGGTTAGATTGGTGACATTGTTTAAAGTGCATTGACACACTGTGATTCCAGCACTTTTTTGATATTTCAAACATGTTCTAAAATCCTAAGTTTTAGGAGTCTAGTAGTGTCACCAACATATTGCAGGCCACATGGGCATTCTAAGGGATAGATCACAAATTTTGTGTTACAGTTGATCAATTGGGTCATTAAAAAGATTTCCCCAGTCTAGTTAGATTTGAAATTGATGGCTCTATTTTGACCGCATTTGCAAGCTTAACATTGAAAGCAAATGAAAAAACCTGAGGGGTTATTTTTGAGCCGCATTGATTTCTTCTCTACTTTTTCAGTGGTATTACTTTTAGTTTTCAAAGCACTGGATGCCAGTTGGTCCTTTAAATTGGGTGCTTTTGAGAAAACTAATTGGAGTTTTTTTGGGGAGAAAGTCTTTAAAAAGAGGGTATTGTAACTAAATGTTCCAGTGTTAATTAAGAATATTCTTTATCTTTCCTGAATTTGATACTACTGTATATTGTGTGGTAAAGGGAATCCAATTCTCTACAAATACCTATTTGATTTACTATTAGATTCTTTCTTCGTTAAGAATTATTTCCTTTCTATGCTGTTAACTTTTTCTATAGCCTTATCTAATAAAATCGGATCATATTTTTTCTCTAAATATCTATTTTTTAATAAAAGCAATTGTTCTTTGCAAATGGCCTCAGACGTACAATTCCTTTTTACTCGTCTTAGTTGCCCATAGGGAATGTTATTCAACCAATCCCTATGGTGACAGCTAGTCCGGTGCACATAGGTATTGCAATCGACCGATTTAAAATGTGTTACAGTTAACCTTATTGTCATTCACATATAAGTGCAAATCTAGAAATTGGATGTCGGTCTTACTTAAGTTATATGTAAATTTCAAAATGAAAATGTTACAATTTAAATTATTGATAACATTGATTGCCCCTTCTTCTATGCCACGCCAGATAAAACTGACATCATTTATGTAGCGACGCCATAGGGCCAAGTACGCGCCGAGAACACCACCAATCCAAACATGCTCCTCCTCCCATACACCCATGAAATGATTGGCATAGCTCGGCGTGAACTTGGGCCCCATGGCCGTCCCACATAGCTGAAGATAAAATTGATCGTTGAACCAGAAATAATTGTTTTTCAATATAAACTCAATTCCTGAGGTCAAAAAGGCTACTGTATTTGTTCGTTTTTTAGTGATAAATCTTTTTTTTAGCCCTTTTTCTATTGCTTGAAACCTTTGCTATGCTCAATGCTTGTGTATACAGTAATGAAGTCACATCGCATGTTACAAAAATAAAATCTTTTTCCCATTCCATCTGATCAAATATTTCTCCATATTTTTGAAAGGAAACAATCGATATATTCCAACAAGTTCTGTGATATTGAATTGATTCCGAATATGATCGTTCTACCGGGAGGCATTTCCATATTCTTATGCAGTTTGGGTATTAAATAAAATATGGGGAGTTTCGGAAATGTATTAAATAAATATTAAAATTCCAAATTGTTAATAATCCCCATTTTGTTCCCATCCTGAAGTATTTTTTATAAACATATGTGATCCCACCTTTTTTCCATGCTTGGTCTTATTGTTGAATTATAACTTGAAGTAAAGTAAATGCAAAAGTGCATCTGTTAATACAATCAGTAGGAGCAGGCATATTGCTTACCCCATTCATGGCACTAGTGTTTTAGTGATCACTGGTATTTGTGAGTCACCCCACAACACGATGGCCATAGCCCTTCAGTCTCATTCTCCTACTTGTATATATGTATATATTTATTTATGTTGCACCATCCATGTAAATAGCGCTTTACAGCAGTAAGACACGTGACATAATAGGAATAAGCACTTCATACAGTACATAAGGTAGACATTAGGAAAATGAGTCCCTGTCCCGAAGAGCTTACAATCTAAGAACTAGCTCTGATGCTCCTACCACCACCAACAACATATTCATCATCAATATCATGATACCCGTCCTCAATAGTGTTACATTGTGTAATATTACAGTATGTGCTGCTCTTTCTGAGGCTGATAGGATTTTTTTGCCTCTCCCCTCAGTGTAACTACCAGGGAAATGCACTATTGATTATGATGGAGAGGGAGTGGCTCAGTGAGTAAAGACACTCACTGGCACTGAGAGTTTGAAGCAGGGAAGCCTGGTTCAATTCCTGGTGTTGGCTCCTTGTGACCTTGGGTAAGTCACTTTATCTCCCTGTGCCTCAGGCACCAACAAATAGATTGTAAGCTCCATGGGGCAGGGACCTGTGCTGCAAAATGTCTCTGTAAAGCGCTGTGTAAAACTAGCAGCGCTATACAAGATCATGCTATTATTATTATTATTATTATTATGACAAATGACATGACATTCTCTGTTGTTTCTCAATATGTGCTCCTTCAGAAGCTGGCAATAATGGTATGTGCTGTTGTTTTTTTTAACTTTGAAATATAGACCATAAAGGCATGTATATTCTGCTTATCAGTGTTCTGTTAATAATAGGAGCACTTAGTGTTACTAGATGTGGTAGTCATGCTCTCTACTGCTCACAGAATAATTGACTATAATCATCATCCCTTTCTTAACTGCAGTTGTAGAAGCACCAACTATCACATAATTAGCTAATGCACAACTAGTAACATTAGAGTTGCTTTCTTCCCCTGATTGAGCAGTCTGCGCACAACATACATTACCAACACCGCACTCATCAGAATCAGCATCTAACTCCTTCATCTCTTCCTAAATCACTCCCTCAGTCAAACGTATGAGCTAAACGTAACACCTCTTTTCTATAGGATCTTGGCACTAACAGTTGCATTAGTATCTTTTGAGTTTGCTTCTCTTTCTCAACTCGTATGAGACCGTTATACAACTCAAAATGAGGAAAAATACTGTGGGTTTATTACTTCCTTGTCTACCATTGCCACCTGGTCATATACCCGGCTTAAGGAATCGTCATTTTTATGTTCTACCAGAAAATTTGAAAACATCTTGGCCTCCAGTAAGGGAGGGTTATGTATTTCTTGACCCTTCACCCGCTGGGGAACACATTTCTGACTAGTTTGGGGTGCCTCTAACTCTCGGGCAGTACCGACTCTTACAACCTGGGGGGAACCTTCTTTTTTTTCTATCCTGCGCTGATTTTTGGATTTTAGGGGACGGAACCTTGAAGGAAACAGAGCTTGGTCAGTAAAAGGGAATAATTCCCCCAATGTTATCTCTGTATTTCTCGCTGCCTGGGGCCTAAGGGACAAATCGGAATTTGGGAATAATTTGTCAAAGAACCTCCAATCCCAACCTAAGATCACTTGGTATGGGAGTTCCTTGGTGACTCCCACCAACAAAACCTCAGAGCATCGTCCCACTGTTAGTTTTACTCTGGCATGGGAGTACTCCTTGACATCCCCATGAATACATTCAATGCGTACCTGGGCTGACCCTTTACATTTGCTAAGGCCACCAGTTAGTTACACTAAATGTGAAAAACTTGTTATGACAAATTACACTAGTTAAATATAGCAAATGAAAGTTAAACATTAGATACTTAATTAAACAAATTAGATGGACTTCACTGTAAGAGAAGAGACAATAGTTAGTAACATAAAGTATTATATAACTCAATTACCTAAATAGTTAAAACAAAGAAACATTTCTTAAGGAAATTTAGGCATGATATAAATACAATGAAGTGACTCAGATAAACATAAAATGTGTGATTCATGGTATTAATTAAACTAAAAATTGTTAGTAAATTACAATTCAATTAAAAATTACAAATATTTAATGTAAATTGAATTAAATGAATAAAAAGGGACATGGAGGTGATCAGAATTGTGTAAAATGAAAATATAACGCTAAAAAAGTCTCATATTAAAAAATGTTAAAATAAGGGATTTAAAACTAAACCATATAAACCCAATTGCATTAAAAAAGGACAAAATGTTATATGCATCTTATAGACAGTGTCAACCTAAAAATGAATTAAGAACAATGTCTATATTTAATTCTAATGGTTTCAAGGTTTTCAATTTATATATCCAGAGAGTTTCTTTCTGGGATAATTCTTTCACTCTATTTCCTCCTCGCCAATTGGTAGGAATAAAATCAATACAGCTCAACCCCGTTATAGCGCGATCTGGTACATTGCGGATCTGCTTATAACGCGGTTTGAGCGTGGCTCCTGATTTAGATCTCCAACCTTTCAACTCCGCGGCTCAGGACACAATGCAACCAGCATCACTCATGCCGAGAACTTCGAACACAGTGTGATCAGCACACCTGCGCTGGGACTTGTGACATACAACTATCGGGACACACAATGCCTAGTTCCCAGGTTACTGTCCAGAGACTACAACTCCCGCCATGCATATCCTGTCCCCTCCCGGCCAGGTAATTATGTGTCGCACTTCTGACGTTAGAAGTCTGCATTGCTCACGGGTTGCATGTTGTTGTATGAGTAGAATCGGGGGCAGAAGTTAAGAAGATGCTGAAAATCCGAGTGGAGAAGAAGAGCCACAAACATGAGGAGATCAAGAGCCAGGGTGTGTGAACACACACACACAGCTGGGTAAGTCCTGCGTGCGGGTGCCACTGCACTGCCGTGTCTGTGACAGCTGGGAGAGTTATCCCAGCTCTCCCCCACCAGCGGATGCGGAACCCCTGATTGGGGCCATTTGTTTTCCGTGATCAGGTTATAATGTGATCGCATCGGCTGAACCTTTAAAAATTAAACCATTGGGGTTAGATTGGTGACATTGTTTAAAGTGCATTGACACACTGTGATTCCAGCACTTTTTTGATATTTCAAACATGTTCTAAAATCCTAAGTTTTAGGAGTCTAGTAGTGTGGCCAACATATTGCAGGCCACATGGGCATTCTAAGAGATAGATCACAAATTTTGTGTTACAGTTGATCAATTGGGTCATTAAAAAGATTTCCCCAGTCTAGTTAGATTTGAAATTGATGGCTCTATTTTGACCGCATTTGCAAGCTTAACATTGAAAGCAAATGAAAAAACCTGAGGGGTTATTTTTGAGCCGCATTGATTTCTTCTCTACTTTTTCAGTGGTATTACTTTTAGTTTTCAAAGCACTGGATGCCAGTTGGTCCTTTAAATTGGGTGCTTTTGAGAAAACTAATTGGAGTTTTTTTGGGGAGAAAGTCTTTAAAAAGAGGGTATTGTAACTAAATGTTCCAGTGTTAATTAAGAATATTCTTTATCTTTCCTGAATTTGATACTACTGTATATTGTGTGGTAAAGGGAATCCAATTCTCTACAAATACCTATTTGATTTACTATTAGATTCTTTCTTCGTTAAGAATTATTTCCTTTCTATGCTGTTAACTTTTTCTATAGCCTTATCTAATAAAATCGGATCATATTTTTTCTCTAAATATCTATTTTTTAATAAAAGCAATTGTTCTTTGCAAATGGCCTCAGACGTACAATTCCTTTTTACTCGTCTTAGTTGCCCATAGGGAATGTTATTCAACCAATCCCTATGGTGACAGCTAGTCCGGTGCACATAGGTATTGAAATCGACCGATTTAAAATGTGTTACAGTTAACCTTATTGTCATTCACATATAAGTGCAAATCTAGAAATTGGATGTCGGTCTTACTTAAGTTATATGTAAATTTCAAAATGAAAATGTTACAATTTAAATTATTGATAACATTGATTGCCCCTTCTTCTATGCCACGCCAGATAAAACTGACATCATTTATGTAGCGACGCCATAGGGCCAAGTACGCACCGAGAACACCACCAATCCAAACATGCTCCTCCTCCCATACACCCATGAAATGATTGGCATAGCTCGGCGTGAACTTGGGCCCCATGGCCGTCCCACATAGCTGAAGATAAAATTGATCGTTGAACCAGAAATAATTGTTTTTCAATATAAACTCAATTCCTGAGATCAAAAAGGCTACTGTATTTGTTCGTTTTTTAGTGATAAATCTTTTTTTTTAGCCCTTTTTCTATTGCTTGAAACCTTTGCTATGCTCAATGCTTGTGTATACAGTAATGAAGTCACATCGCATGTTACAAAAATAAAATCTTTTTCCCATTCCATCTGATCAAATATTTCTCCATATTTTTGAAAGGAAACAATCGATATATTCCAACAAGTTCTGTGATATTGAATTGATTCCGAATATGATCGTTCTACCGGGAGGCATTTCCATATTCTTATGCAGTTTGGGTATTAAATAAAATATGGGGAGTTTCGGAAATGTATTAAATAAATATTAAAATTCCAAATTGTTAATAATCCCCATTTTGTTCCCATCCTGAAGTATTTTTTATAAACATATGTGATCCCACCTTTTTTCCATGCTTGGTCTTATTGTTGAATTATAACTTGAAGTAAAGTAAATGCAAAAGTGCATCTGTTAATACAATCAGTAGGAGCAGGCATATTGCTTACCCCATTCATGGCACTAGTGTTTTAGTGATCACTGGTAATTGTGAGTCACCCCACAACACGATGGCCATAGCCCTTCAGTCTCATTCTCCTACTTGTATATATGTATATATTTATTTATGTTGCACCATCCATGTAAATAGCGCTTTACAGCAGTAAGACACGTGACATAATAGGAATAAGCACTTCATACAGTACATAAAGTAGACATTAGGAAAATGAGTCCCTGTCCCGAAGAGCTTACAATCTAAGAACTAGCTCTGATGCTCCTACCACCACCAACAACATATTCATCATAAATATCATGATACCCGTCCTCAATAGTGTTACATTGTGTAATATTACAGTATGTGCTGCTCTTTCTGAGGCTGATAGGATTTTTTTGCCTCTCCACTCAGTGTAACTACAAGGAAAATGCACTATTGATTATGATGGAGAGGGAGTGGCTCAGTGAGTAAAGACACTGACTGGCACTGAGAGTTTGAAGCAGGGAAGCCTGGTTCAATTCCTGGTGTCGGCTCCTTGTGACCTTGGGTAAGTCACTTTATCTCCCTGTGTCTCAGGCACCAACAAATAGATTGTAAGCTCCATCGGGCAGGGACCTGTGCCTGCAAAATGTCTCTGTAAAGCGCTGTGTAAAACTAGCAGCGCTATACAAGATCATGCTATTATTATTATTATTATTATTATTATGACAAATGACATGACATTCTCTGTTGTTTCTCAATATGTGCTCCTTCAGAAGCTGGCAATAATGGTATGTGCTGTTGTTTTTTTTAACTTTGAAATATAGACCATAAAGGCATGTATATTCTGCTTATCAGTGTTCTGTTAATAATAGGAGCACTTAGTGTTACTAGATGTGGTAGTCATGCTCTCTGCTGCTCACAGAATAATTGACTATAATCATCATCCCTTTCTTAACTGCAGTTGTAGAAGCACCAACTATCACATAATTAGCTAATGCACAACTAGTAACATTAGAGTTGCTTTCTTCCCCTGATTGAGCAGTCTGCGCACAACATACATTACCAACACCGCACTCATCAGAATCAGCATCTAACTCCTTCATCTCTTCCTCAATCACTCCCTCAGTCAAACCATCTCCTTCCACCCACTCAAGAGTCTTGAAATCAAAGAGCTTGAGACTGTTTAGCATCCAAATAGGCATGTTTTGTTGAGAAATATTTTGATATGGTCCTTGACCTGGCCTGACCTTTCCTTCACAAGTAGGTCTGCTATTACAGATATATTAAAAACTGGCAGCCTGCACAACCACTTGAAAACAATTTGCAAGCACAGATACCCATCTGGAAGATGGGGAATTGCTGAATATGCATCTGTTATAATAATATGACTCGGTGTGATTATAAGACACTCCATTACAGAAAAGTAAAAAACTGGAAGTAACATTACACGTCTGTTTGAACCTGTGCAATATAAGAACGGCAATAAGAAAAACTTTGCGCTGTATGACGGGCTTATGGTATCCATGATACTAAATGGCTGAAGATAATATACATAAAATGTACATATACCAGGATTACTATATATGAAGGGTGCAGAGAAACATTGAACTTACTACACAAACGTTGCTAAATACAGTAGTACAGTCCCCTAAGTGGATTTTGCGGCTGTGAGAGCCCATTCTACTAATGTGAAGATCTTGCAGTGTAAATAACAACATGTATCCTGGATATAGAGCTTGGAAGCAAATGGGAAAATTGATTCTCTACCTGGTAATGGATCAAATGTGCAACCACAATATGAAAATACAGAAGTGGCAGCCGGTATTCTACAACAACTCTGGAAAAACTACAAGATTCCAATCAAATATGACATGATTTTTTTGCAGCCAGACTTATACCCAAAAAACGCGATGTGCAAAAACAAATTCCAGAAATCTTATAGAGGTTTACATACCAGTAGCGACGTGCGGCACCCAGGGCGGCAGACTCCTGAAGAGATTTTCAATTTTTTTTGTGGCAGGCGATTGCCACGTCACGTGAGCGGTTCAGCCAATGAGGGTGAACCGCTCACAGCATGTATCCTTGTCTCATGTCCTGTCTCCTCTCTCCTTGATCAAGAAGCAACGTGAGGTTGACATCACCGGATCGGCATCTGGTATAATCGTGCCTTAGTGTTCTCATGGGCATGATACTGAACATAACACTCTGAAATCTGGATGACCACTTCCACTAGCCACTGTTGGATGTGCCTTATTCTGTATCCGTTCTTGTACATACGCATTATCGCCATGCTCTATTCCTAGGAAATTATTTTTTTGGTCGCGTAATGTTGTCAGTCTCCTACTTGGAGCTGTTTTAATGTAGTGTCTGCAGTCTCCTGGTCCTAACTGTGAAGACCCCTATAGTAAGTCATTCATTTATTTATTTAATTTTATAGTTAGTGTGCCTGCATTTCTTGCACTTTATGTGAGGCTTTTTCACAGTTTACCACTGTGAATTCACCCTAGCACTGCTGTGTCTGGCAGTTTCATGATGTACCATCATGGCATGTACCATCATTATCACTGTATGTGCCAGCTGTATCACTCAAGCACTCCCATTCCAACACATTAATAATCATTAATAATCTTTATTTTAGTGCGCAGTGCTGGTAAATTTAGCAGGAAAGCTGGATAATTAATCCGTTGGCCACCTACTTGTGAACATCTATACAGCAGCGGCAGCTCTTATTCGAGCAAAAGCCGCTGGCTGTATGTGGCTGGGAAGCGGGTAGCCGCGGCGCGTGGCGGCGCACTGTGACGTCACAGTCAGAAGCGCGCCCGGCTTCCCCGTCTTCCCTGGCTTCCCCAGGCTTCCCCGACACCCCTGGAGATCAAATCAAGGTAAGCGGGGGTGCGGGGAAGCAGAGGGGCAGAGCAGAAGCCGGGCTCGGGGTCCGGAAGCAAAGTAAATTGCGCGCGAGTTGGAGGGGGGGTGCGTGGGGGAAACGCGGCGGCGCGCGGTTATTACTGGCGGCAGCTGGGGTAGATCCCGGCATGCCGCCGGCATTTAGTGCGATAAAGTATGTCGCTACTGTATACTCTTACTACCTGGTCTCACGGTTGCTCCAGAGTGGTTAATACCCTGACTCATAGCATCCTCTGTCCTCTATATCCCACCAATATTAAGTGGTTAACTGGGATAGTATGACTCTATAACCGACGACACGGATGCTTGATAGCGTTGATTTAATACATTTTTAATTCACATTACACACTACCTTGGTAATATATGTTTTATGTAAATCTATTAAAAGTTAATTTTTACACCTGCTGGTGTGCATTTAAGTGAATTCTTTTAGGGGGCACATCCATTTTGTGTTTCTCCTTCCCCTTTTTTCTGAATCTCATAGGCAACTCTTCTTAGTGTTCACACTCCAGACATCACACCAGAGAGGGTATAATTGGAGTTTATTGGGTACATGCTAGATATTACAGGTTCCATTTCCTGAGACTGTACCCCAGGCTTGAGGCCCTGAGCACCCCTCCTCAGCATACCTTACCCCCTAACAGGGCAAGGCCTCAGCCCACTCCTGTCTAGGAGAGACTTACTTCTGCGTCCTCATAGCAGGGAGGGCAGCACAGAACTAACTCCCAGAACCTTGCTCTAAGCTCTAGAGGGAAACGCCCTCCTTCCCAGGGGAGTGGCTAGTAATCCGACCTCCTATCAGACATAGTCCCCCCCCCCACCCCCTGTAATACCAGACTGCTCCTGAACTTTATTAGGTAACACAACTATAAAACCAGGTCCTGCAGGATTTGTTCCCAACACTGACTACTCCTTACTTGGACTTACAATGCTAGAGGGGCCAGATAATTAGTAGTCCAAGGGAACTTGGCTACAATTATGATGTATTCAAAAGGTGAAGTGACAGATACAGTGTACAATCGAAGGCGTCTTACAATCGAGGAAATACGGTATTTAAGAGGTGAAGTGACAGATACAGTGTACAATCGAAGGCGTCTTACTATCGAGGAAATACGGTATTTAAGAGGTGAAGTGACAGGTACAGAATACGCCCTACACCACTATATCCTGCCCCTGTGAGGTCAGCGGTACTGTGCATCAAATCTCACAGAAATTGCATAGCCACACACACTGATCTTGATGTCAAATAACTCTCCTTCTCTTGTGCTTTCAGATACTTTGTGCAAATTTTCAAGCATCATGGCAGTTTTTAACTATATTACCAATGGTGCAAACTAAGAAACTATGATGACTCGAGGGGAAAGACGAAGATTCTCATCAATTTAAGGAGAGACATTATGGACAAACTCAAGAAGCATTTCACAATTACCCCTGCACATTTCAAAGCGTCAAAGACACCAATAATGCCCCTTTACGGCATGAGAGGGTTCATGGCCGTAGTACTCAGGACGAAGAAGAGGACTATCTTTACTAAATAAAGTTTATAGAAAAATGTTTTTAATCTAATAAATAACATTTTCCATAAAGTGTTTTTAATTGAGTAACTGAGTAGTAACTGAGTAACTGAGTAACACAGTAACTACTTTACTGTAGTTATTGTTTAATTCTTATTTTTATTCTTATTTTTATTCTTATTTTACAGGTTTGCCGTGTGTTTTGCGAGACCTAAGCCTGCTTCCTCAGGAGTAAAAGTGATCTGTCCCTCTGAAATGCTTTTATAGGGTTTCTTAATGAACCCTATTTGGGTCAATCAATATACACTTGGCATATAATATGTTGGCCACTTAAAGGAAATGTATATCTATGCTGGTAATGCATTGAGTAAAAGTACATAACAATATTAAAACTAAGCATGTACATTTAATATATGATTTACAGAGGGAAAAACCACTATTACTCCTGAGGAAGCGGACCTAGGTCTCGCGAAACACGTAGAGAACCAACATATAGAGCTGCTGCCAAACAGCTGATCCTGTCAAGCACAACAGTGCTGAGGAAGCAACTAAGCTGTTGCCAATTGCTGATTTCATCTGAGACAGCAACGGCAGAGAGAAGCGGAGCCGTCCGAGCCCCAGCCGAGTGACGTCATCTACTGACGCCACCACGACATCATCCTGACAACGGACCACATGGAGTGGGATGCTGAAGCGCTGCGGAGAGTGGAGAACGCTGCAGGCTTCAGGCTATTACACAAGCAGGGACCTCAACTTACATGCTGACTTCCAGACCCCATCTGGTAATTGCATTTTAAGTTTTAGGTGTTAGTCCATGTACCTTCATCTCATCCTTCTCTTTTGCCATTTTTCATCACCCTGTCACAATTGCTGACAGATTTTTTACATTGATTTAATTTGATTGTGATTGTGCTTTTTATATATGTGTATTCTATTATTAATTTAAGGGTACTACACTATTGTGTTGTTTTGTGTACACATCTGCCCCCTTTGTCTCATAGGGCCTTATTCAGAGAACATTCATAAAAAAAATCGCCAGGGAATTTAAAATGAATGTTTTTTGGGCGTTGCTATCACGGTATTCAGAAAGGCTCGAACAAGCTCAATTTCTCTTCTTAAGATTTATGGAACGGGGATATGATTATAAACATCTAATAATGGAACTAGATAAAGTTAGGAAACTAGATCGTCAAAAGATGCTGTTACCGAAAAATAAGAAAACATTAGAGACTAATGGAGATAAAATTACAGTTCCCTTTATCACTAACTTCAACTCAATGCACAGACAAATAGAGGGGGTAATTAAAAAACACTGGGGTATTATAGCCACAGATCCAATTCTAAGTGGCCATATTAGTTCATCCCCCAGGTTTATTTACAGGAAGGCTCGTAGCCTGAAGGATGCGCTGGCACCAAGTGATATTGGGAAAAATGGAGAACATAAGTCTGGCCATTCTTGGCTAAGTAATAAACCACTAGGGAATTATTCGTGTGGAAAATGTTGTACTTGCAAGTTCCTTCATCCAGTGACTAACACGTTTAAGTCTAATAAGACCAATAAAGTGTATAATATTACAGACTTTATAAACTGCAATACAAATTTTGTAGTTTATTTATTAGAATGTCCGTGCGGCTTGCAATATGTGGGCCGCACTAAACGTAGTCTTAAACTCCGCATACAAGAGCATGTGAGAAACATTAGGAATGCTCTACAGACTCATAGTGTAAGTAGACATTACGCTACCCATCACAATAAGGACCCCTCATCCCTCATGTATAAAGGGATAAAGTTTATACCTCGGAGCAGACGAGGAGGTGATAGGCTAAAAGATGTTTCAGTCCAAGAAACATACTGGATACAAAAGCTAGAAACATTAGGTCCAGGTGGTCTTAATGAAAATATAGACCTATGGTGTCTTTATTAAAAAAATCTGTTTGTCTCGGAAATTAGATATCTAAATTTATCCTTTCCTATATGTCCTGCCTGATTTATTGATTCTTACTAGACAAGGTATAAGCATAATTGCATTGTTATTTTTACAAGACTAACTGATTGTCTGTTTTAATTCAGAAACCTTATTACTAAAAAATATATATATTTTTATATTTTTTATAATATGTAAATGTATGATTTAGGTTGTTTATATAATGTTGTGCCCTGGTAAATAAAGTTTATTATTTTTTATATATGTACTTATACCCTGACCACACCAGATGGGGTTAAACTCATTTGGCATGTAGGTCTTAATGACCTACTTAAACCCACACATGTGGGAGTCACCTTGTTGTGTACCTGATTGGTTACTGCTACAATTAAGCTAGACCTATCAGATGTGGTACTAGGGTATATATTTTCCATTTATTCAATGTATTATACCCTGATGAAGAAGCTTGCGCTTCGAAACGCGTTGGATAAATTTTAGCCCGATTTATCACTTTTAATATTTATCTGTGTGCCAGCTGACTCTTTTGTCATTACGTGGAGCTGATTCTCATAGGCATTTACCCGCGATTGTGAACAGTGCGGTAAAACATCCACACTTTACGGCCGTCCTCACTTTGCGGCCGAACTCACAGGAAATACGGGACACTTGAGGTAACAGCTTGCCTGAGAAGCTGCTAACCTCCATCGCTGTCGGCGCCGGGCAAGGAGGCTGGGAGAGCTGAACGAAGCCTCCCTCAAGCAAAGTTCTACTAAAGACTCCTTCAATCCAAAGACGGACGCAAACGGAGGCTTTTCTTCAGTTGCGGGGGTGTGCCTTGATGCAGTATAGAAAATCCCCAGATGGTTGGCGGCAGCTGCACTACTTCCATTCACCCATGTTTATGTACATGAATTGCTGGTAACCTTTTAATCTGATGTACGCAGATATTTTACCCTAACAATATATATATATTTACTTTGCGTACTTCACCATGTGCGTTTGCGCTTTTGTCCCTTTTTTTCAGTTACTACACTATTGTGTTGTTTTGTGTACACATCTGCCCCCTTTGTCTCATAGGGCCTTATTCAGAGAACATTCATAAAAAAATTCGCCAGGGAATTTAAAATGAATGTTTTTTGGGCGTTGCTATCACGGTATTCAGAAAGGCTCGAATACCTGTGATAGCAGAATGCCCAAACCTGGCGAGTTGCTGCCAGCGAGAGCATCGAGCCTCTGAAAAGGCAACAACCAGCGATTCATTTCTGCTGCAGAGAGTTGCTCTGAGAGAGCCGCCTCTCCCAGCGGAAATGTCGCCCGAAATTTATTTATATAAATATACATTCCTTTAATAGTGTAGAGGTGCAGGGGGTCTCTGGAGCTGAACCACGTTGGTTTTATGTCCGGGGACCCCCTGCTTCCTGAGATACAGGCACCTTAATGGGGTGCCGGTATCTCCTATGCAAGGAAATGTCCCGGTCACGTGACGCGGGACATTTCAATGCAGAGGGATACCGGCATCCCATAAAGAGGCCTGTATCTCGGGAAGCAGGGGGTCCCCGGACATAAAACCAATGTGGTTCAGCTCCGGAGACCCCCTGCACCTCTACACTATTAAAGAAATGGATATTTAAATTAATATGTAAAAACACATCAATACACGCCCCCCACCCCCCCCCTCCCTGCCCAAATCCATACAGTACAGTAATGGGCAAATTAACTATTATCCAGATATGGAAAATATATTATTTGCCCATTATTAAACACTGCAGTCGCATACATAAATAAAATAAATAAATACAGTTATACTTACCACAACAGCAGGTCCCTCTGTTCTCCGTTGCCAGAAAGCATATATTGAAAAAAAATACATTCTAATGGTCCCTAACCCCTTAATCACCTACCCACCCTGACCCGTGAGGCCTAAGCACCCACCCCAGAATGACTATACCCATCCTATACCCATTGAGTAGTATAGTGGTACATCATACCCATATAATAATAATATGGGCATGATAAGCCTCTATAGCACTCAATGAGCACCCTAATAAAAATACAGTAATACACAAGACACACAGTAATAAAACCTAACTATATTCCCAAAAAACACACTTCACTAAATAAAATCAGTAGCCAGCTAATCCAATCAATAGAAGCAATTACAACATCAACAATGAATTAATTAAACCATTACCCAATCAAACCAATTAATCCCTAAAGCAACTCAAAATGAATAGTAACACTAACCAATGTAAACAATGAATTAATCCTACATTAATTAATGTAACCATTAAAAGACAAATAAATACATTAAAACTATCTCTGAAGTATCCATAAAACACATTAGCTAACATAATATAACTTTAAGTACAAGCGAACACCAATCGCAAACCTTTTAATACATTAACCATAAACAAACAATCACATCCACATCAATAACAAGCGAGAAATGCCCCCCAAATATTGGCATAATAATGTATTAATCTGTACCCGAAAGAGGTACAGATTAATATATTATCAGTCAATGTGCCTCCCCCAAAAAATCAAAAAACACACCCAAAAAATAGATTGGGGGGGCATTTCTCGCTTGTTATTGATGTGGATGTGATTGTTTGTTTATGGTTAATGTATTAAAAGATAGAAAAATGTTAGAGGAGGCAATAGGCTTAACAGTCTTAATAGAAAAGAAATGTCTTGGATTTTTGCCTAAATACACTACAACCCCATGGGCTAAATATTGAATGGGAATTAAAACATTTCCTAGATGTTTGAGGATTGGTTTTTGGTCTTCTCTGTTTGCCTCCTTTCCCTCTCCCTTTTCCTTTCCCTTCCATTCCTCCCCCCCCCTTCCCTTCCCCTCCCCACTACCTTCCCCTCGCTTAACGCTCACTATTTAAGGATGTCTTTTTCAGTTGTCAGGTCACTCTTTGACAAAGGTCCTACGGGCCGAAACGCGTCAGAGGACTTGACAGCACGATGTTTGAATAAAGTCTGCTTTTAACTGACCATCAGCCTCTCTCCATCCATTGCTGTGCTGCCGTTTACCTGTCCTGTTTGGGGGAAGATTTTTCTATCTACGACTCACTGCAGGCACGCCGGGTTGGTGCTGAGCCTACACGCTGGTCCCACGCTGGTCCTCGTCATTCAGAAGCGACGCCTGAGCCGCCGGTCATGTGACCGCCCTCTGCGACTGCTCTGTTGCAGGAGGGTTGGCGGCGGAATCATCCACGCTCCATACAGGAGCCGAGGCCACTACATCTGGCCTAGCGTGACAGAAGATACCGAGGCACGGAGGATCACAATCAAGATTTCATTTACCACACCACCTACTAACCGTGAGTCTTTCTATCTCTGCGTTTTTGGAGCTCATTCTGAGCCAGCCGCTGGGAGAGAAATCAGGTTATACTTTTATGCTGCTTTATATAGCAGTGTGGTGTGGTTTTCATGACATTATCCTTTTTAAGGCTCACAGCACCACCCGCTTTATTCTATTGAGCACCTAAGGGGTTAAGAATTTTTTTGACCTGGGTATACTAATGTATTAAAAGGTTTGCGATTGGTTTTCGCTTGTACTTAAAGTTATATTATATTAGCTAATGTGTTTTATGGATACTTCAGAGATAGTTTTAATGTATTTATTTGTCTTTTAATGGTTACATTAATTAATGTAGGATTAATTAATTGTTTACATTGGTTAGTGTTACTATTCATTTTGAGTTGCTTTAGGGATTAATTGGTTTGATTGGGTAATGGTTTAATTAATTCATTGTTGATGTTGTAATTGCTTCTATTGAATGGATTAGCTGGCTACTGATTTTATTTAGTGAAGTGTGTTTTTTGGGAGTATAGTTAGGTTTTATTACTGTGTGTCTTGTGTATTACTGTATTTTTATTAGGGTGCCCATTGAGTGCTATAGAGGCTTATCATGCCCATATTATTATTATATGGGTATGATGTACCACTATACTACTCAATGGGTATAGTGTGGGTATAGTCAGTCTGGGGTGGGTGCTTAGGCCTCACGGGTGAGTGAAGGGGGTATTAGCCCTAAGGATGGGTGTTTAGGCATTGCGGGGGGTAGCGGTTGGGTTAACCCCTTCATTACCTTAGCGGTATTAACCGCTAAGGTAATGAAGGGGTTAACTCCCCCCACAACCCCTCCGCAATGCCTAAACAGCCACTAAGGGCCAAATTCCCCCTTCACCCACCCCCGATAGCCACAGTATTGCATTGTACTGTATGTTTATTACTGTAAGCCTGGCACGGATATTTAACCCCTTCATTGCCTTAGCGGTTAGCCGCTAAGGTAATGAAGTTGCTGTACATTCATGTTTCCTGCCTCGGATGCATGCCGGGGGGCGTCCGGAGCTGTTATTAATGGCTATCAGCTCCGGAGACCCCCGGCATCAATCCGAGGCAGGAAAGGGGCCTGATTTCTTCTAAGTCCCGACCCATCGCAGCTCATTGAGGCCATTTCCCCACCAATTGTCCAACAATTTTGGGGGGAATTGGATTTGGGGAGAAAATCGTTTTTTAGGGCTGCAATGGGCTGAGATAGGCCGCGACACCCGACTCGCGGGTCTCTGAATAGCGGGAATTTATCAACCCTCCGAAAATGGTCGATAAGGGCCTGATAGCTGCTCAGTCAGTGAATTTCGGACAGAGATAAAATTTTGCGTCGATACAGGCCGTTATCGAGCACTTATCGAGGCTATCTGAATACCAGTAGCCATTTTGGTCGATAAGTGCTCGATAAGGGCCTTATCGAGGCTTTCTGAATAAGGCCCATAGTGTCTTCAGATCACGAGAAGTTTGTAGGCACCTCTTGAAGAAGATTGCACAATACACCAATTAGATTGCACCCACGACTTGAACTTTATACATTTCAAAAACCATTCAGCGTACCAGCACAATAAGGTCATCTCTTTGTATATCAAAAAGTAATAGAGGACTTGCATACTGTATTATGAACTTTGATGTTTTTCATTTGAATCTAAAGGAAATCTTTGCAAAACAATTTCAAGCTTAGAGACAATGTAAATTGAACAAAAGCAACAGAAGAGTTTAGTAAAGCCCCCAAGTGACTAAGTTATTTTTACACTTTCTGGAGAGCCTATTTTATAAAGATCCCTCATCTACGTATCACAGTTTATAGTTATCTTACTATAATAGTCAAGTGTCCCATCACAACAATGGCACTAGGAAAGGTAGTTATTCATTTTGCATGGGTCATAAATCATAATGGTGATTACTTTTTATAGTGACTTTTGGCTGTGAAGTTGTCAGTCCTTTAGCAAGGGCATAACTGTTCACCAGCCCATTTGGGAAAAAAACTGCTGTGTATCAAATAGCACCATTAGTGTGAAGCTATACTTTTTCAGCCTTATTCATTAATATTGTGTGCCTCATTAGCACCACTGATAATACCTTATTATTCTCAGAACACTGTGACATATAATTGCAATAGAGTTTAAACTGTATTTAAATACCCATATATGATTTAGAATAGTTCTTAACCCAGTTACTAAACTGGGATTCATTTAAACAGGGGCAAAGAGCAGTGCATTTACCTACTTTCAAGATGATAGAATTTTTCATAGAAAAGAAGCTCTTTACAGTGGCAGACTGAGCTGTTAATTTCCTCCATGGACTTTTCTGAGCATTAATGTCTATTATACACGATTTTACAGCTTGTTGAGCTTTTCTTTCAACAATTCATCTTGTTCAGGCAGACAAAGTGAGTGCCAAAAGGAACTCCAGGAAAGCAATTATATTCAAATGTTCTAACAGCTTTATTACCAAATTACCTGTAAAAAGACTCTCACATGGGGCGTGGTGACCTCCTATGGCAACCTGATAAATGGTTTGTGAGTGGGACTACCTCAAACATATTAATTATCAAATGTAATGTAAAAAGGAAAAAAAAAATACTTTCCAGAAATGTGGCAATATACATAGTTACATACTTAGGGGTCTATGCACTAAGCTCAGAGCTATTGCGCTGGTCTGAAAATAAATAACACGTCCGCTAAAAAGTGAAGCCGGAGGCGCGATTTACTAAGGAGATCAGCCCATTTTGTATTGGACGTGCTCAAATCAGCCATATTGTGCGTGTTGTATTTTTTCCCCCTGCTATCATGCTTAAACTTCACGTACGATAGCTGATAGGAACAAAAAATCCGCCTTTACATTTGCATGGAGATTCTGCATCTCCATGCACGGCTGTTACAGGCGATTGTGCATTAACAATATTCATTTTAATAATAGTGTAAATGAGCAGGGGGTCTCCGGAGCTAAACCGCATTGTTTCAGGCCCGGGGACCCCCTACTTCAGGAGATACAGGCCCCGTTATGGGGTGCCGGTATCCCCTGCACTTTTAAAGCTTCACGCGTCACGTGACCGGGACATTTAAATTCTGCAGGGGATACCGGCACCCCATAACGGGGCCTGTATCTCCTAAAGTAGGGGGTCCCCGAGGCTGAAACCAATGCAGTTCAGCTCTGGAGACCCCCTACACATCTATACTACTGTCAAAACACACACAACAATAACCAATAATTCATTACCTCTGCTCGGAGCCTATACGTCACTTCCGGTTCTTCCAACACTCGACGAGGACGTCACAGGAACTCCACAGCAGACTCTCTTCCTCTGGATGTTACGCTGAGGGTTACGCTCAGGCAGCGGCGTAACCCTCAGCGTAACAAGAGAGAGTCTGCTGTGGAGTTCCTGTGACGTCCTCTTCGAGTGTTGGAAGAACCGGAAGTGACGTTTCGGCTCCGAGCAGAGGTACAGGACGGAGACCAATGGATGCAGCGGAGGTATGCAGAGATCCCGAGAACGCGACTCGGCTAACATCTTTACCCCTACACCCATGCTATAAACCATATGGAATCTTGTAAGCCTCTCATTTTTACCAGTGTCGGATAAATGTTATTGGTATTTTAATTTTTGGCTCTGTGTTTCTCTTCTGGATCGTATCGCTACCTCCTATTTTTGCTCCTGATTGCGAATTGGACATCTATAGATGGACATTTACTTTTTTGACTAGCGTGTCTTATATGCTATTGAGAGCTCTGCCATTGCTGTGTTTTGTTAACGTTAACTGCACTATGGTAGTTTCATATATTTTCTTTTAGGTATCTTCGCTCCCCTGGTTCTTTTTTGTGCTTTCATTGTGGACCTTGAAACAGTCCTCCAAGGGTTTGAGTGTTTATATACTTTTATCACCTTATTGCACGGCACATTATTTTGATTATTTGTCACTATATTTATTCACTGCACTGTTTAAGGTTTGATAGAGTGTTTTGAGCGCCATCTAGTGTCTTTTTTGTATAGCCTGTATCAACAGGACCTGTTTAAGTGTGGTTACTATACCTTTCAACTATACTTCTCACTGGACCTGTAGCCCCTACATTTATTCATTAGCTGCTCTGTCTCGTCCGTGGAGTGTTTTAACTACACTGTATATATTTTGTCACGTATTTTTGTCGTGTTTTACAGTTTATTAAAGTTTATTATTTTGCGTCTTGTGTTCAATGGTGTTGTGGTACCTTTGGTTGTCTGTTCCCATTTTTTGGTAGTAGATTATTAAACTACTACTTGTAGTATACCTTGTTCACTACTTTCACATCATGAGTGCAATTATTAGGTGGCTTGGGTGACCATCTGGTCACTCTTTTGTGTGTGTTTTCTGTTCCCAAATGCATAACCTTACATGTATCTGTATTAAACCTCATCTGCCATTTACCTGCCCACGTTTCCAGTCTCTCCAAATCCTTGTGGAGAGAAATTACACCCTGCTCTGATTCTACTACCTTACACAATTTAGTATCATCAGCAAAGATGGAAACTTTGCTCTCAATGCCAACCTCAAGGTCATTAATAAACAAGTTAAAAAGCAGGGGTCCCAGTACCGATCCCTGGCTGCTCTGACAAAGCAGCCAGCATTTGAAAATGTGTCACTGGGGAGCGACCACGGAACATGAAGTACCAGGGTGCGGTGGCACCTTATTGCTTGTCAACCTACTGTAGGAGGAAGCTTTTTAAAAAAAAATCACAATTTTAGACAAGTGTCACAGATTTATTTTAATACAGAGACATCGATTATTTTACTGTAGTTTGGAGTTCTAACTCTGTATTAAGAAACTCTGACTTATATAATGGCAAAACAGATCTGAGTCAGCCAAAATGGTTTGTTTATCCCAATTTTGCAACAACTGTATATTTCAGTTCCATTCTGTGCTTGCTCACTGATCTGCTTCAGAATCAATATTTTAGATTTAAAAGGGAGTAAAGAATAGGTTCTAGTAAGATCTCTTTTGAAACTGACACAATACAAATGTCAGTGAAGTCATGGAAATGTCTATTGTATGGATACAGGTAAAATGTCAAGATTTAAGTACTGTACATAGCATAGTTTCGAGTTTGTGATTTTAATGTATGTTAGAGACCAGTAAATTTAATCCAAAATACAATTTCTAAGTAATATTGCAAAACTAATTTGAGAAAAGGCAATACACAGCGCTCGGGTAATGTGAGGCCTTCTTTTCTATTGTTGCCATAAAATGTGTTTTAAAGACATTTATTCACTGTTAGCCATCAGCATTTCCTTAGAAGAAAAGAAGTGTCTGCCAGGTAATGACTCTAAATCTAATCTGATAGCATTGTGAAAGCAATTGCCGATGAAAATCATGATAATACAACAAGCAATCCCTCTGGCACAAAGAAGCATTCTTTAGATTATCCATATTAGTTGTGTTGGTAGATACACAACCAGCTCCACCACTTGAATTTTGTTCCACCAATAAAGCCAGTTGTACCCTTTTCACAAGACGTCTTTGATAAATATTTTCAATATAAGTTCTCATTTTGAATAATTGCTTTACTGTCCGTTTGATGTACAATTAGCATACAAAAAATATCAATCTTAGAAACTCAATTTCTTTTTTCAATGTGCTGAGGTTTTCTATAGATTTGTAAGCTAATTACCACACTTCACTATCACCAGTCATGTTTTTTTTTCTTGTTGTGTTGTAACACATTAATAAGAACACCTTTGAAATGATTCCTTAGCCCCTGACATGGGGTTTCACACCCCAATCCCGTGTTAACTACCAATTGACAAATATTGGAGTTTAGCAAATCCCAGACAATTTAGGAAAATAACCCACTGTAGCTCTGTTTGATTAAGAAATTCATAATTTGTGGTGGTGTCAAATGTATCATACAGATGTAGAAAGACTTACTCTACACAGTGCGGTGGATGAACAATCAAAACTCTATGGATTCTGGCAGACCCTGTCTTCTACGGTTGAGCTGTGGGGAGTCCATGGCACTGAATGGGGTCCCCATCAGCGTTAATCCTTCTTGCGGCACCGAAAACATGAAATCTCTCTACATCTCTATAGTACAGGCGAGACAACGAGTAATCTAAGGCTTGCCTGAAACTAGCCCGGTTACATGCTGGGTACATGCTGGGTGTAACCTGGCTAGTTTTAGGCAAGTTTAAGGCATTTCTGCTTTGACTAATGACCCATCGGATTAACACAGCAGGGGTCCCTGGCAGTCCCATTCAGTTTGAATGGGACTGCCAGGGACCCCCGCTGTTAATCTGATGGGCCATTTGTCAATGCAGAAATGCCTTAAACTTGCCTTAAGCACGACACAGTTATTGATGTTGATGTCATATGGTTAACGCACATGTATTGTGTATGTTATATTCTTCATATAGTAAATGGTTATACTTATACTCCAGTGTATGTGATTACTATATGCGGGTCCTGTGTGAGGTCCATTCTAAATTCCTAGAATCCTACATATAGAGACTTACCTTGACGTGGTTAGCAGGCTTGGTATTATTTGATCAAAAGATGTATACCAAAAGTCTCCTTTTTTTATAGGTATTTACACCATACATATATTTATATTCCCCAATTGATTGCTATCCCTTTGGGAAAAGCGCAGGGATTCACTTTCTGTTTTGAAGGAGATGCTTTGCCAGAACGATTTAATCGGACCTTATTGGACATGCTCTGGACAATAAAGGGTGCTCAGAAGACTGAATGGAGTCGACACGTGGAGGCCCTGGTCCACGCGTATAATTGTACCCGCCACGAGTCAACTAGATTCTCCCCATACTTCCTTATGTTTGGACAAGAGGTGAGACTGCCAGTAGATGTACGGCTTCGTGTATCAACGGATGGGATACACAATGCTACCCATTTCAAATACATACAAAGACTCAAGGACAGTTTGCAGCAAGCTTACCAACAGGCTGAGGAGGCTACAGCTAAACTGAATGCTGGCAACAAAAGACAATATGACCATAAAGTCAAGTATCGGGAGCTACGTCCTAGGGACGCTGTGTTACTACGTAATCTGGGAGTCCCGGGAAAACATAAATTGGTGGACCGATGGAGAGATGGTGTGTATGAGGTAGAGTCACAGATACCTGGCCTCCCAGTCTATCACATCAAAGACACTGAAGGCCGGGTAAAGGTTTGGCACCTTAATCATCTTCTCCCCATTCCACAAATGGGAGACGAGGAAGCAGAAATACTGGCCACTCCGCTGAACGGTGAGTCCGATTTCTCAGAGATGGGTCAAGAGACTGTAAATAACTACCCCCGCTCTGAAACTCCTGAAGACCCTATGGAGGGACCTTCTCAAAGGGACTATTCCACTGAAGGGGCATCTCCCGGAGGAGCTACGGGTAAAGGGCCCCGTAGGCCAATGCCTACTAAGGTGGCACGAACAGGCCAGCCTTTGGACCCACAGAGCCCATGTTTTGTGCCAAACAGAGACTGTTCAGAGACATTTCTCCCCTTAAGGGAAGAGGCTGAGCCTCAGGACTGTGCTTATCACCTATGGAGTGGAGTTGTGTGGTTGGTCTCCTCACGGCTGGGAGAGGGACAGGCCAGTCAGCCCCTCATGGGCTGGCTGGCTAAGAAAGGTCCAGGGATCCACATTGTATTGTATGTCTTAATTTATATAGCGCCATTAATGTACATAGCGCTTCACAGTAATACATGTGGTAATCTAATAAATAACAGATAATATAAATAACAGATCATGGGAATAAGTGCTTTAGACATAAACATAACATTAAGGAAGAGGAGTCCCTGCCCCGAGGAGCTTACAGTCTAATTGGTAGGTAGGGAGAACGTACAGAGACAGTAGGAGGGAGTTCTGGTACAGGCCCGACACAGTTTATTCGAGCATTTGCCCGTTTTGTGCCCCTTATGAACGGGGCTTATTCCGGCTGGCGCCAAAACGGAGCCGCGAGCAAGCCGCATCTTGCCGCATCTTCCCCTTCCCGCGCGTTTAATTAAAATGCCCCCCTCCCCTTCCCCTCCCCTTCCCCGAACCCCTGGCTGCTCCCCCTGGCTTGCGCAAAGCTGCGCGCAGCGTCCCCCTTACCCCTGCTGCCTCTGCCCCAAATGAGCCGCCGGCTAGCCGTAGGCTCCCCCACACCGCGGCTATGGCCGTGTTCAAATAAACAGTGTCGCCACTGTAAGTGCGTCTGCAGGGGGCCAAGCTTTATCTATCATGTGTTCAGAATATCCACAGTGCTATTCATATGCTTCTTTAAGCAAGTGTGTCTTAAGGTGGGTCTTAAAGGTGGATAGAGAGGGTGCTAGTTGGGTACTGAGGGGAAGGGCATTCCAGAGGTGTGGGGCAGTCAGTGAAAAAGGTTTAAGGCGGGAGAGGGCTTTAGATAAAAAGGGGGTAGAAAGAAGACATCCTTGAGCAGAACGCAAGAGTCGGGATGGTGCATAGCGAGAAATTAGGGCTGAGATGTAAGGAGGGGCAGAAGAGTGTAAAGCTTTAAAAGTGAGGAGAAGAATGGAGTGTGAGATGCAGGATTTGATTGGAAGCCAGGAGAGGGATTTCAGGAGGGGAGATGCTGAGACAGATCTAGGAAAGAGAAGAGTGATTCTGGCAGCAGCATTTAGGATAGATTGTAGTGGAGACAGGTGAGAGGCAGGAAGGCCAGACAGCAGGAGGTTACAGTAATCAAGACGGGAGAGAATGAGGGCCTGAGTCAGAGTTTTAGCAGTCGAGCAATAGAGGAAAGGGCGTATCTTTGTTATATTGCGGAGGAAAAAGCGACAAGATTTAGAAATGTTTTGAATGTGAGGGGCGAATGTGAGAGAGGAGTCGAGTGTGACCCCTAGGCAGCGTGCTTGGGCTACTGGGTGGATGATCGTAGTTCCAACAGTAATGTGGAAGGAGGTAGTAGGGCCAGGTTTGGGAGGAAGTATGAGGAGCTCTGTTTTAGCCATGTTGAGTTTAAGGCGACGGAGGGCCATCCAGGATGATATAGCAGAGAGACATTCAGAAACTTTCAGTGGTTGACAAATCACCAAAAAATCTACTCGCCACACAAAAAAATCTACTCGCCACCTAATACCAAACGTGTGCTGCTTGGGCCAAAATTTACTCGCCCGGGGGTTAAATCCACTCGCCCGGGGCGAGCAAATGTATAGGTTTGTCGAACACTGGAAACTTTGGTCTGTATAGCAGGTGTAAGGTCAGGTGTTGAAAAGTATATTTGTGTGTCGTCAGCATAGAGGTGATATTTAAACCCAAAAGATGTTATTAGGTCACCTAGAGAGAGTGTGTACAGAGAAAAGAGAAGAGGTCCCAGGACAGAGCCCTGGCGTACCCCCACAGAGAGATCAATAGAGGAGGAGGAGGTGTTAGCAGAAGAGACACTGAAAGTACGATGGGAGAGGTAGGATGAGATCCAGGATAGAGCTTTGTTCCGAATACCAAGAGTATGGAAAATGTGAAGGAGAAGAGAGTGGTCCACGGTGTCAAATGCTAAGAGCCTAGCACCACCCAGAGGCCTGGAATCCTCTGAGACCCCTGCATCCACTGTGTGTGAAACAACTGCAGTGACTGCAATAAATCCCTTTTGTTTAATATACTCCTGTCTGAGTTCCAGTCTGTGGAGCAAAGGTGAAAGAAGAGTTGCTCTAAGTGTGGACTGTCTCTGGAAATCCTGGAGCCCACTAGAGCTGGAGGCACTGACTATCTTGAGCAAAGGAACATCATATTGTATTGTATTGTATGTCTTTATTTATATAGCGCCATTAATGTACAGTACATACTGTAGCGCTTCACAGCAGTAATACACGTGGTAATCAAATAAATAACAGATAATATAAATAACAGGTCATGGGAATAAGTGCATCAGACATAAAAGTAACATTAAGGAAAAGGAGTCCCTGCTCTGAGGAGCTTACAGTCTAATTGGTAGGTAGGGAGAATGTACAGAGACAGTAGGAGAGAATTTTGGTAAGTGCGTCTGCAGGGGGCCAAGCTATATGTATCATGTGTCCAGTATAATCCACAGTGCTATTCATACTGTATGCTTCTTTAAGCAAGTGTGTCTTAAGGTGGGTCTTGAAGGTGGATAGAGAGGGTGCTAGTCGGGTATTGAGGGAAAGGGCATTCCAGAGTTGCGGGACAGTAAATGAGAAAGGATTAAGGCGGGAGAGGGCTTTAGATACAAAGGGGTAGAAAGAAGACATCCTTGAGAGGACCGGAAGAGTCGGGATGGTGCATAACGAGAAATTGGGGCTGAGATGTAAGGAGGAGCTGAAGAGTGTAATCATATGTAGTAGTCATATCACAAAAGCCTGTCCTGCCCCCACTAAATCGCAGACAATTGAGCTCTTCTGGACTCTCAAAGGTATGGCCGCACCACTGACACCTTTAGCCGCAACGGTATCTTCCAGAGGGTGGGGATACATGTGCTACAATTAAAAACAAGTATGAGTCACTATAGTGAGAATTCACTCATAAAGCAGGAATATTTAGTTTTTCTAATATGCTTTTGGGCATATAAAATGTTGCCGGGAGATGCATCTCATGCTGAGGAATGTTCCGGTGTCCTCATAACTTTTTAAACAGATGTTAGTGTGCATGATCTGAATGTTATGTCTACTATACTGTACATGCAGTTATAAATGTAACAAAGGGCACAAAAGAGCAACATACAGTAATTCAAGATTGGATGACTATTTAGTTTCTTTTTCATTACATTAGTGAATAAAATTGTAAAAATCTTAAACTAAAGAGAACTAAAACAATTGTAAGGGACACAAATATTTTAAAACACCTGGGGGCCTATGCAGAGAGCAGCGCTATTTCGAAATTCGCCATTTTTTGGAGAAAATCGCGCAGAAAGCAGCAGAAAATGGCGAGTTCCGAAAAACGCGCCAATTTTTCTTTTCTATTTGTAAAACTCGCCTCGCGGCTGGCGAGAACCTCAATCTCGCCAGTTTTAAAAATATCCTAATGCAGAGAGGCGCGAACGGCATCTAGCGGCTGTTCGCGCCAATAAAATGGCGCGATTGTCTCCTTTTTGCCTCGCCAGAAAAAATTGGCAAGAAGCTGCCGCTCGCGGCCATTGCAAAGGGAAAAAAAAGGCGCGAATTTGTTTTTACACGTTTCTGAAGCGCGCATCTCGCCAATTTAAACTCGCCACACGCATCCATGTTAAACATAGCAGAATTCGCACTTTTCTGCATATGGAGAATAAAACTCTCCAAAAAAGCTACTTTTTAATAAATTCGCCAATTTTAAAATTTGCTGCTCTCTGCATAGGCCCCCTGATCTTTTTATTGAAATGTAGATATCATCAAGATTGTCTATCAGACCTATCGCTGCCATTCATTTACTTTGATCCTTTATGGCATTGCACTTTTAATATTAATGTACACAAGTAGGCAGACATTTTTATGTATAAAATCTGAAGAGTGCATCATTCTAGTTTATGATGCCTGTTATACTGTATTTTGTTCCTGTAAAATATTAAGATGTATGTTACCAAGGTGCTAAATAAGTCAGAATTGAGTTTAAGGTTGAAAAAGGACAGGATTAATATATGTGAGCATGCAATATGTAAAGAGGAAAAGGAAAATAAGAAGCAAAGTGAATCAAGTTGAACATTGATATACAGTGTATGATCATAACGAATAATCAGAAAGGAAATTAATGCCTTTATGGAGTATATTTTGTTTGTGTTAAATAATGTTATTTCCTTATCCTTATATCTTTACTTATACACATCAAGTTATTTTGTCGGCTGTATATGAACCTGGTCTAGTAAACTGTAAGAATATAAATGCAAATATGTCTTATATTATTGGATATATTATGCACTTAGGCACATCAGGACATGGCAATTCATTGTAAGTTGTTCAAGCGGCCATAATTCTACATCAAAATTCTATCATTTATACAACACTTATTTGTGATTGGGGAGTAAGGACCATACTTACTAAGCAATGCTATGTAATCACACCTTCTGTTGCAGGAAGACATCTTATGGCACATTCAAGTTGTTTCCATGTTGTCTTTTAATGTAACCATGTATTGTTATAACTCTGTGTCCAGGACATACTCGAAAACGAGAGGTAACTCTCAATGTATTACTTCCTGGTAAAACATTTTTATAAATACATAAAATTACATAGTTGTAAACAATTGCTAAGTGATGAGTCCATACTGTATGTACAGTGCTTGGAAAGGCTTAAACTGTTTATGTTTAGTGTAATGAATGTTGCAACATTTTTGTAGCAATCTGATACTTTCTTTTCCACCAACGCTATCACAAGGAAAGCCCCAATGACTTGAAGGGGACTTTCTGTAAAATAGCCCCAGACCGACGCCATGACACTTTATAGAATAAATTCCATAATCCCTACTACTTGAAACACAACAGTTACCCTTAAACTGCCTTGTCCTGCTAAGAACTAAGCCAAGTTTGTTGCTAGGAAGACCATGAGCAACTATATACAGTAGAACTTTAAACCAACAGTGTGCTATGAACACTATAGATAAGCTTTAGCTTAACAAAAATTGTATTTCATTTAGTCCATCAGGTAGCACGATGGGTAGTAAGCCCCACCTCCTGAGGTAAGACAGGAAGTAACTTGCATGTGCCGTATATAGTAATACATGGTTAGGTAAATACATTTTGAGTTAAGAACGCGATCTTTAAAGACAGGTTACTCATGTCTGCTTCTGTAAGGGTTCAAATTGTGTTTTACATAGATCTTTTAGTTCCAGATTCAAATCCCATGCTGGTATTGGATCTCTGATTCTAGGTCTAATGTTCTGAATGGCTCTTACAAATCTCTTTATCAGTGGCCTAACTGCAATTAGTTGTATTCTGATTGCTCCTATTGCTGAGATATGAACCTTTAATGTGTTTGGTTTTAGACCTTTCTGTAAAAAAAATCCAGAATCACGTTAATGGGTGTTGTGTCTGGACTGCTGTCCTTTGCTCTGCACCATTTAGTGAATCTTTTCCAAATTTTTATGTAACTTTTAGAGGTCACCTTTTTACGTGATTGTAACAAGGTCTCTATCACTGTGGAAGATAGTCTTTGTTATTTCATTATGCACCTCTCAGCTTCAGGCTGTCAATTTCAGTCTTTCTATGTTAGGGTGGTACAGTATACTGGACCCTGGAACAGAAGGTCATCCCTGTTTAGTGGTATCTAACATGGCTCTGCTGATAGATCAAGTGCAGGGGTCTGCAACCTTTCAAGGAAGAAGAGACATTTTATAAAAAATGTGTTTGACCAAAATATTCAGATAGCCACAAACACATACATATACTGTACACGCACAAATAAGTATATAGGGGCCTATGCAGAGAGCAGCGAATTTTAAAATTGGCGAATTTATTAAAAAGTAGCTTTTTTGGAGAGTTTTATTCTCCATATGCAGAAAAGTGCGAATTCTGCTATGTTTAACATGGATGCGTGTGGCGAGTTTAAATTGGCGAGATGCGCGCTTCAGAAACGTGTAAAAACAAATTCGCGCCTTTTTTTTCCCTTTGCAATGGCCGCGAGCGGCAGCTTCTTGCCAGTTTTTTCTGGCGAGGCAAAAAGGAGACAATCGCGCCATTTTATTGGCGCGAACAGCCGCTAGATGCCGTTCGCGCCTCTCTGCATACGGATATTTTTAAAACTGGCGAGATTGAGGTTCTCGCCAGCTGCGAGGCGAGTTTTACAAATAGAAAAGAAAAATTGGCGCGTTTTTCGGAACTCGCCATTTTCTGCTGCTTTCTGCGCAATTTTCTCCAAAAAATGGCGAATTTCGAAATAGCGCTGCTCTCTGCATAGGCCCCATACTGTGTAACCATTAACATACAACAAACTTACTTTAATCAGAATTAGGGAAAGGAAAAAATATGTGAGGGAATAAAATGTATCTCACAATAATAAAGCCCTTTATTTTGTTTTTCTTTTTCATTGTTTTTCTGTGCAATACAGTTAGTCATTTAGAAATACACACTCAATACATACATACATGCATACACTACCCCCCACAAATACACACACAGACACAACCCCCCTAAATACACACAGACACACACATTTCCACCCCCCACCAAATAAACACTGGCACAAACTACCCCCCCCCACCAAACACACATGCACACACTACCGGCCCAAATACAGATGCACACACCACCACCCACAAATACACACAAACACACTACCCCCCCCAAATACACATGCACACACACCCCCAAATACACACGCAAACACTACCCCACCCAAATACACGCACACACTACCCCTTCCCCCCTAAATACACACAAACTACACCCCCCCAAATATATATATATAAGAAAAGAAAAGAGGAGAGAGCGCACGCCCCATAGCGTAAAAAGATAACATTTGTTGGAGGTGGGGAGGGGAAGGGAGGGGGGGATAGGAATCACACTCACAGGATTCAAATAAAAATGCACAGTTGTGAAATCATATATCACCGCCAAACTGATGTATCCACCGCAGTCCAATAGTGAAATCCACAGGAAAGATGGTAGTCTGTACTGGCAGTCAGTGGAGGGCTGCTGAATGGCAATTTAAAAAAGGATAGATTCATTAAAGAAAGCTCAATAAAGTCGGCTTTAAAGTAAGAGATGGCACAAGGTTGCACCTTTAATATGTGAAACACACACACTTACTTAGGGCCTGCCTCTCTCCTGCACTGTCCTGGGTTTCCGCTCCCCAGCTGCTGCCTCTCTCCCTCACTGTGCTACCAGTGGCTGCGGGGGGGCCTGTCCGGCACTGGTCGGGCCTCTTGTTGTCGCCGGGCATCTCCTTAGCTGCAAGCCTGACTCCAACACTGTCCCTCTCCGGGCCGCTCTGTGACTTCAGTGTGCGCCGGAAGTTGTGGTGCGCACTTCCGGTGCACGCCAGCATCAGAGATGCCCGGCGTGGGACAGTGTAGGAGGCAGGCCAGCACCGGCCGGGCCCCCCACAGCCACTGGCAGCACAGTGAGTGAGAGAGGCAGCAGCTGGGGAGCAACAACATATTGACGGAGGAGAGCCGCATGTAGGTGCGGAAAGTGCCGCATGTGGCTCGGGAGCCACAAGTTGCTGACCCCTGGTCTAGTAGGTCTGTGAACCAAGCCCTTTGGGCCAATATGGAATGATCGCCACTGAAAATAAACATTTGCCAAGTGTGTGAAAATACAGATGCTTTGTTCCAATACAGTAATTATTGATTAGACACAGGTTTCTTTGCAGTTCCAAATATCATTTATTATCCTAGAGGCAGTTACAAATAAGCTTCAGACATCAACAGGCATTTACAGGATAAGAATGGAGAACTGATTATTTGGCTAACTTTCTGTGCTGACATATCTACTCTAAAACATGAATCATATAGTTATTTCCTAGTTACTAAATTAACCTATCCATGGACTATTAAGCAGTAATAAAATTAGAAAGCTGAAAGCTGTGAATAATAACAAAAAGAATAGAACAAAACAAAAGCTTGGATATACAGCTAATATTCTTATCTAAACCTTGGATACATGAGATGTTGTTTACCAACTCATGTTCTGCACTGTCTCATAAACAGTTCACTTGTTCTAAAACTTTTTTTTACAAAATAAGTTTGTTTCCCTTACATGTGTTCTTCTTATTTTCCACAATATTTCTCAGTTCAGTCAGAATAGTGTGAAGAACCAAAGTGGATACAAACAGACAACATGGATTCTGAATCACTTGAATGCCATTTACAAATCGCCCCTAAAAAATAGACTATTTTTCTGGGACATATCATTCGGCAATTATAATTTTGGAAATAAAAATCTTAGTATATAAATCTAAACATATTCAGCATTAATACAAATAGCAATATAATAGAATGTATAATAAAATGAAACTTGTTCCAACACATTTCTGTATTGTCATATTCTTGTCTGATAGATAACAGTTCCTTTGTGTTATAGATGTAAAGGGTATTCCACCCCACCCAATCGCATATACAGTGTGGGTGCGGAGAACATACAGTGTTACCAGGTGTGGTGCTTTACCTGTTGGCTCACAGGAGGGCTGAGCTTCCGCCACGGGGAACCTGGGGCAATTATATTATGAGTAAGAGTAACCTTGTACTTGGTGCAGCGCCTCCACCTGCGATGGTTCCTAGCAGAGCCGGAATTGTTCCTCCCAGGACATCATACAATAACCATATACACGATATGTGAGATAACCAAATACCTTTTACTTGGGAACAGCATACAACACATATATTATCACACTGAATATAACAGGTGTCCCTCCCCAGAGGAAACACTGATTACGGCGTCACGCAGAACATTTCCCCAACACCAGGTGATCTCACCCAGTGTCCAGTAGTTCCCACCCCCTTAATGGACAGGGCACCGCAGGTCTCTCTCAGCAGCGCCTCCAAATGTAACGGGTATTCCCCCACCCAAACGCAGATTATAGTGTGGGTGCGGAGAACATACGGTGTTACCAGGGTGTGGTGCTTTACCTGTTGGCTCACAGGAGGGCTGAGCTTCCACCACGGGGAACCTGGGGCAATACATTAAGAATAGGAGTAACCTTGTACTCGGTGCAGCGCCTCCACCTGCGAGGCTCCCACCAGAGGGGGAGTGGTTCCTCGCAGGACACATACAAATAACTCGCACACCTATTTGTATAATAACTAATTCTTTTACTAACTTGCATAGAAGTCATGTAATATCAACATATAATAACGGGTGTCCCTCTCGGGAGGAGACACTGACTGCGGCGTCACGCAGGACGCTTCCCCAACACCAAGTGATCCCACCCAGTGTCCATGGAATCCCCACCCAATGTCCCGCACTCTTGCAGAGAGAGAGAATATGGGTGACTGCGCAGTCACCATTAAACTAAGGGCCCGTTGGTGCACTTGTGGATCTGATAGTACCTGCCCGAGCACTCCCGTGCTCGGATCTCCAACTGGCTTCGCAAAGGATCCGGCGATCAAAGAACACCGGAACCACCTCCAGGGCGATCCCACCTGGAGGACTGCAACAGCCGCAATGAAGAACTGTGCCCACTCGCTGCACGGTGGCGCTGCGTCCGCTGTGTCCCTATATGGGGTTCCTTCTGAACTACAGTGACACGCGCTATACTATAGGCCGTCCCTACAGCACAGCAACCTGTAATGGCTTTGGGGAAAACTCCTAGGGCCTACGGAGTAGCCTATCTTATGCAGGGGTCCCTGACCCCCTGCACCCGCACTTCCTCCTCCTGTACTACCCGAGTCCCCTCTGCCTCACTATTAATTAACTGATCACAGCGCCTGCAGCAACAAGCTGTGACCCACTGGATGATTGCAGCCAACGTGCTGCACAACACTGTGCCTGCCTGTCAGACCTCACGGCACTGACAGCCGTGACCCTGACAAGACAGCACCCTGACACTAAGGGCAGCGTCCCTATCTTGGGCCGTCCCTTAGCAATTACCCCACTAGCCTCTTGGTGAGTTGGGGCCTACCTGGGATGTGGGGGACCTTGCGCGGTGCAGGAGCTTCACTCGCTCCCTGCACCCTCCCTTCCCCTTCTGCTCCCCAGCTCCAACTGCTAAAAGTGACAGGGTCCCTAACCTGAGGACTGTCCCTGGCAACACTCAGCCTGTGGCGACTCAGAGCTAACTTGGGCCTTGGGGGCCGCTGGCCTAGTGCAGGGAGTCACTGACTCCTGCACCCTACCTTGGCTGCTCCTTGCTTCCCTTGGCTGCTCCTGGGTCTGACTAACAAAAATCCTGTCTGCACACAACATTGTTGCAACTCTGCAGCATGAGAATCTGCCAGCTCTATTGGCTTCAATGCTGCCTGTGACAAGGGTGAAAGTGCAGTCCCCAGAGGCTGCTGGGAATTGTAGTTCTTGGTACAGCTCTTTTCTATGGGGACCACGTGCGCGATCTTTACTGCGCATGGGCGAAGCTCGCACCATAACCAAGAGGGCGGTGCCCACCGGGAGAAGTCACCATCCCCTTCCTCCACTGCCACAGGGGTAAGGCAGGGGGCAAAGGAAGATCTGTGCTTGTATTTTAAAGAGAACCTACTCTGTTTATAGTGGAGAGTTGTTCCCTTAATATTTTTTTATGAGGAGGGGCTGCTCCTCTCCCTGGAGTGGCAAAATTGCCTTCCCACCGTGGGAAGGTGGAAATTGTATTTTATCAGGCACTTTTTCCTTTTGCTCAATGAGATTATAAAATGTCCCTTGGTGTTCTGTATCATTATAATCTATCCACTCACGAGGGATCTGATTTTGTTCACCATCTCTCATTCTTAATTCTTTCAATTTCCTTATTGTCTTTAAATCGTCCCAAATTTCCTTCACATTAGGTTGAATATCTGTTATATCCTTATCAGTCTCCTCATCACTATCTATAGTGCCCTCTACCTAAACCTCTGCATTTCCCACCATACATATTTTATGGATCGCAGATATGGTTTTGATATTCTATAGGTTCTGATTCTGATACCATAAACCTGGGCATTTTTTACAGGTTGAGTCAGTAACACATTTTTTATGCAAATTATTCTGACATTTGGAAGATATCACCTTTTGCTCATAGAGTAACACCATCTTGGCCAAAATCTGAAATTTCTTGTCATCACTTTCTTTAAATACAATGATAAGCTGTCTCCATAAGGAATCCCAGGTATCCACACACCCTGAATCTTTGGGTGGGTCTAAAGAAACTTTATAAACGTTTGCCTGTACCTCAATAAAATACATGGTCCTTTACATAAAACAACCTCTCCAACTATTACAGCGAATAGTTAAATACCACTGCTAGAAATTTATATTCTGCATGGCTCTCTCCCCAGGTGAAGGATATATTCGAAGGCCTGGCAGACACTCCTATTTGGACACCCTGAATTCTCTTCCTCCCCTGTGTGCATATATTATTCAGATAGCTGGAATCAAAGACTCTTTAGAACAAATATCTGACTACCAGGAGAAGCTATGCCAGAGCAACGGCAACAACTTCTAAAGATGAAAAGACCACTCTGTGGGCCGGTACCAAAGATGCAAAATTAGACCAGAAGACTAACAAAGAAACCATCATTGTTCAAGCGAAAGTTTTGACCAACCAGTATTAAGGGAAGCAGTCTTTACAATTCCAGGCAGACAATGTCCCCATCTTAATGACAATAATAGATACTGTATAATGGACACGAGATATACTGTATGGGATTTTTCACTGTTTTGTGCATATTCACATTACACTCAATAGCAAGTACAGTACTTGGGTTGATGGGACATGCTTGCAAGTACAAGTGTCTGTGAAAACTAATGAAAAGTTTTGCAGTCCTCAGGTACTAGGGGAAGTTTGGGAAAGTGAATTCCACAATGTGTACTACATACTACATTATCTGTAGTATGGAACGAGAGAGATAACATAAAGATATTATGCTATTGAGAATATCAGGAAGATGTAGCTGGTATCACAGTGGTCTAATGGTCTCCCAGAAAAATCTTCTGTTAAGACTCCACTAAAAAGTGTTATCAGGCAAATTTTGAGGGTAACGTCATTACTTGAGAAAGTGGTTGTTAACAGGAAAAAATATTTTGTCTCAATAACAGGATCACTGCTTTCTCCAAGTTGCAAAAAAGCTTACACTCGATCATGGCCACTGTTACAAAATGTATAAGTGGAAAATTAGACAAGAGATAGTGATATTAGCAGAGCGGAGAAGGTCAATGTGAATGTTTTAGTTTCATGAGACACAGAGCAGGTACAAGTGAAAACAACTAATTAGTGTCTAAAAGAATGAACTCTATGTTCCCCTGATCTTCCCAGGATAGTGGGCAGGTATGCTTACCTCCCACCACTAAACAGGACAAGATTGCCTCTTTAGTTGGGTGACACTTAGAGTGACACTTAAGGTAAGTGACGCACAAAGTGTCAGCTCTAGTATATAGCTTAATGCACAATAGCAGACTGGGTAGTTGCTGGATATGAAAGGGGAACTCAAATAGCAACAGTAAACATACGCATTCTAGCTGCCCATGGATGCAGTCTCCAAACCACTCTGACTACCAGGACACCCTTGCCTCTCCGATAAGACGATGTCACTCATTAGCTGATGTCAAACGTACCCAACGTATGTTTCACCACTTCTGGCTTCATAGGGGGCAATTTCCCAAGTGGTGTCAATACAATTTATACATGAGGGTTACTCTGATAACTGATAACTTCTACATTCCTATTGGTAGTGATATGTGTTCATCAAAATGAACAATACATCCATGTCCCGCCGCCCGTGGTGCTTTTGGGTATTCACCAGGAAGTGTTGGACTGATTGGCTAATGAATCACCAATAGAGATGTTGAGCCTGTTAATAAAATTAGCTTAATCAATTAGTATCCTTTGTTGTTATTGGATGGACTCTGGGCTGGATAACAAGTATACACCCACTAAACCAAAAAGTGCTTGTGGCGCAAAGTGACCAGCATATGTATATCCTCTGGTTCATAGGCTCCTTGTTTACCTCATATGTAGAAAAAGACACAACTAAAAGACGGGAGGCTCTGGTCGCAGGATGGACTCTGAGCTTGGGTACAAATATACACAGACGTAACAATAGTGATATTCACGATGCTTTCACTCCATTGGCTTATATGGGGATAACGTTTGATATTGTTGTATACAGGCTGTCCCATATTTCGCGAGGACGATCTCAAACATGGACTGGAAGCAAAGTGAGTCACAATATTTACTAATCTCATATATACACCTTAAAAGTACTTAGAGGAAATAGAATCAAGGAAACTTGTATATTTATTTTGTGATTTCAGATTGTCCAAAATGGTGATATCTATACACTGTTGTTGATATTTTTGTAAACACAGATCCATACAGTATACTGCTTACTACTTGTTATTCTCCTAGCTGTGTTATCAATTATAGTTGTTGTCTTAAAGTATATTCCTTTATCCTATGTTCATCTTACCTCATGCAAAGGCATATAATATGCTGGATTTATATAAAGGGTGTAAATAAGAAACCCTCGTTCAAACCTTCAGGGCTTAAGGTGGATAAGGTATATATCCACCTTGACTCTTTTTGCACTAATTTCTAGTCCCAATCTCCACCTCGTCTTGCACATGGGATATTAGAGACATAAGTTAACCAAAGTTAACACAAGAACCCCAATTACTGCACTCAAAGTATAGTATAAATACCATAGTGGTAGGGGTGTACAATAACCCACTGGAGGAGTGGTGTATTCCTCCTAGAATTTACACAACAGGGTGAGTATTGTTCTCACAATTAATCACATTTCAATATAACACAACAATAACGTTTAAAAATATATACAAAAGGTTAATTAAAATCCCCGGGTAGGTGGTAGAAAAGGGTGTAGCAATACTGGGCTATTAACCCATAGTATGTTGACTCTGTATATAATAAGCAATGTTACCAAAGTCTAATGGCTAAAGTAGCAAATTAGAATCTTAAATAGTGTAAGGTAATCTGCTAATATACTTCCCTTACAAACACTTGCTACTTAGGTAAATAGCATAGTTATAGATAGTTTATCCTTCTAGTTAATTGGAGAGCGTTGATTCCATTTCTATAGGTAGTCACATGGGATATTTTCAATACCTTGGAACTCTAATACACTGGTGTTACCGTTATGTCTATCCCTAACATGTCTTGACACAGGAGTATCCAACTAATTCCTGATTTCTTCTATATGCTCAAGGATACGTAGATGGAATTCCCTTCCCGTCTTTCCGACATATTTCATGCCACATGTACAGTTTATCAAGTAGATGAATTTTGAAGTCTTACAGTTAATAAAGCTGTGCATCGAGTATTGTCTTCCCTTACTCTTGAATGTCTTGCTAGGTTTAATACATTTGCACGCTTTGCAGGATCCACATCTGTAAGTTCATTCTATTTTCTGCGGTAGCCATGTTATTAGTGGTTTACTCTCTTGTCTCTGATAGTGACTGTGGACTAAGGTGTCTGTAGACAGACGTTCACAGAGGTACACAATTTGGAGACGTTTATAATGTGAAATTATAATAGGCTTTATTGTGCCTTTTCCTTTTCATCAGGAAATTATCCAAACACAGGGGGGGGGAACAAAGCTTCCATTCACTTGGGAGTATTTCTAGTGAAATCCTTGCAATTAGTTCACATCTCCATTAGTTAAGCTTCTCCCAGCCCAAACACATAACATGAAAATAAGCAGATATAAGCAGTCTCTTAATAAGGAAAGTCTTATCTGTTTAGTTGCTGTAGAGTAAGCTTCTCTGCTCTCCTGGAACCGCACCCGTGCGTGCACAGAAAAATATCAGCATCCAGGTTTAGAAGTCTTATTTGGTGTCTTGCAATCAGCTCTGCTGTGTGGCTGGCAGAGCTCAAGACTGGTCAGCTCCTGGAATCTGGGTTTCTTTTGGTCAGTCTCTCCTGGGACTCAAGAACCTCTGCTCTGTCTCTCCAAAGGTCAGCTCTCAGTCAGAGCTAAAGAGAGTCACTTCCTGTCTCAAAGGCAGGCTTTTTGTAAACAATCTAATCAGGCAGGTGGTGTTTAGTAATTAACTACCACACTGCTAGATTAAAGGAACATTACTGAACAGGGATAAGTCCCCTGTTACAGTGTCCCTGAGATTTCTCGAGTATTTGCTGACCATGGCAGGTTTTGCATTAAGTACTTCACTTAGATCTTGATCCTCTAATAGGATGTGCCAATGTTTTTCATAGATCTTTCTGATCTCACCCCATTGTGCACAACATGTGCCTATGAATCTTACCATCTTTTGCACTTCGCTTGTTTTTATCTTACCTCGTAGGAGGGTAGGTCTTAATGAAGTGAGGGCATTATGATATGTCGTCTTGATGTTATTATGACTATACCCTCTCTCTAACAACTTGTTCTTCATGATGTTAGCGTGTGCTTTAAATTCTGTGATATCTGAACAGTTTCTCCTTATTCTGAAAAACTGTCCAGTAAGTATGCCTCTTATTAATGGAGTGGGGTGGTGACTATCAGCTCGTTAATAGATGTTTGTTGCAGTCTTCTTGGTGTGCATAGCTGTAGTTATTTTGCCCTCAATACTGATACTCACACATAGATCTAGGAAAACAATCTTTTATTCATTGATTTTGTGTGTTAACTTGAGATTGTGGTAATTGGTGTTTAGTATTGACACAAATTTCAGGAGTTGACCTCTGCTCCCTTTCCACAGGACTAGGATATCGTCAATATTGTGTATCCATAGAGTGATATGTGTGTGAATTCCTGGAGATGGTCACTGAGGATAGTTTGTTTTTCCCACCACCCCAGGTACAGGTTCGCCTACGTGGGGGCATATGTCATTCCCATTGTGGTCCCCTGTACCTGGAGGTAGATCTTCTAATTAAAGATGAAATAATTATGTGAGTACATATTGGAGCAGATCACAAACAAACTGATTGTGATTAGGTGAAAAGTACTTTTGCCTTGAAGGAAATACGATACAGCTCGTGTACCTACTGGGTACCTACGATGCTTGTGTATAGAGATTCTACATCGAGACTGCATAATAGGGTGCCTTTTTCGACCGTTATGCCCTCCAGTCTCCTTAGAGCATCCTGTGTGTCCCTAATGTAGGACGGAAGAGAGATAACAAAAGGCTTAAGAACTTGATCTAAATAGACACTTGGACCTTCAGTAATGTTCCCTATCCCTGACACTATTGGTCGGCCTGGGGGATTAGATGGATTTTTGTGAACTTTTGGTAGTGTATAAAATGTAGCTACCTGTGGTGTTTGATTGAAGATATATTAATGTTCTTGTTTGGTTATTAAAGAAAAAAGTGTAGTGCTGCGCTAATCTAAAATAATAGTGTAACAATTCGGTGAACATATAACATATGTTCCCCATCGGTAGTGATTTTCCAGTGCCGATACGTCACATTCGGTTCTTGTCCGTGTAACCTACGCTACTCGTGACAGAAGCTGCCGGACATCCGAGAGCTTTGGGTGATCCGGAGCAAGGAGAAGGGAAGCGGGACTACTCTACTGGGCAGCGTACCAAGCCAGGAGATCTATATACCCCAGCGGGACTGGAGGACGAATCGTGAGGATACCGGAGACGGTTTCTACCAGTGAAGAGTGCCTACCCTTGTGATTCTAACACACTATACTGCGCATGTTCTACTGCTATTTTGTAAGTAGGATTCCAATTTTGTCTGTCACCGTGAGGAGAGGAGCTGTTTTTAACCATCTTTTTTTTTAATAAATGTTATTTTGTTCATCTGACCTGCTTGCCAATCATTAGGGAACTCACCACTCCCTTCATTTGTTATCTCATTGCTAGTTTATCACAGTATTATGCTATGTATTCTTGTTCTCTTTTTTTCTCTTTTATGTGCTGATCACCTACTCATCTTCAATTGGATCTAAGTGACTTTGGACTTACATTATCGATTAATATGGGCACCTAATCAAGGACTCTATCACTGGTATCATTTATTTGTTACACCAATTGATAGTTCATGATGTTTCTGATGCACACTTCATTTAATGTTTTTTGGCGCCTTTAGGTAACGTTTTTCTTCCTTGTTTGGTTAGTACTTGACTCTCTAGACCCTTGTCCAGAAAGACTTTTAGTTCCCTCTGGAAGATGATAGTGGGGTCTTTCTCAAGCACCCTGTAGCAGTTGGTATCACCCAAAAGTCTTAAGTTTTTTTTAACATAATTGTCATTTTTTTGTAAGACAATATTCCCCCCTTTGTCTGAAGGTTCAATGGTGATCTTAGTTCTCTCGAATACATTTTTCAAAGCCAGTCTCTCTTTCTTATTCATGTTGTCATGCATTCTACTTAGGGATTCTCTCTAGATCTTTTCTTACCAGTTTTATAAATGTTTCCACGTTGCTGCATGCCTCCACATGTGGTGTAAACTTGCTTCAGGGCTTTTGTTGAATAAAGGGGCCTAGTCCTGGTATATTTTCATTTTCTTGCCAGAGACTTAATAATGTTTCATAACACTCAGTATCGGTATCACTCGCATTATCCATACCCAAGTTTCTCAGCCTGGACTGTTGTATGCGCTTGAAATGTTTGTTTAGTAAGAGTTTCCTCGTGAAGAGGTTGGTATCTTTTACAATTTCAAAGCAGAGATATACATAAGACTAGCAAATGTTGTGACTCACTGGCACATTAAATGGCACATTTTGCTCCTGTACCCATCCACGCAGATGTCAACAGCACTCCTTGCACCAGATCCAGCTCGTTTGCCGCATGCTGAATGGTTTACGTTGTGTCGATATCCCTGATGACTCTACGGTGCAAAAGATTGATCTTCTTTTTGAGACCATGTTGAATATGGATAGGCGTATGGAGAGGAACATCGCAGATATCTATTATTTGCTTGCAGTCCTTGCCCCTGTACCTGTATGTCTGATGCCGGAACAGGATTTTTGCCCCCCTCCCCCCCCCCCACGCTCACCCCCTCCATCTGCAGAATACGTGTACCTGTGTGCCCTTGAAGAGGATAAGATGACAACCCCGGTAAGGCCACGACAAGAGATGACAACCCCGATAAGGCCACAACAAAGGATGACCACCCTGATAAGATCACGACAGGAGGAAAGCATCCTCCCAGACCACCTACCTTCGCCCGCTGCCAGAAGCACAGCCGCTCAAATTGTAAAGCGGCCAGACATCATCTTGAGCGACCTGACCCTGAAAGTCCGGGAGAAATACAAGATCGGAAGTGGTGGTTTAGCCCAGAAATATGCCCTGTCCATCTTTAAACACCACGTCAGTTTTGAGATGTACAGCGGGTGGACCCACTACATAAATAATGAAAGGAATAGATGTGCTGTGAACTACGTGGGAGTCGTGGATACAGCAAGATGACCGGAGGTAAAAACACAGATTATATCTACTGCATCTGACCCCTGTGCATGCTGTAAGCAGGCAATTTAAAAACCGCCCTGAGGTTTTTTTCTACTGACAGTTCTGTTTTATTAATATTCTAGGAAAATCATCTCTAAAAGGATATACCAGTATCAGTTTTTTCCTGATTTGGCTAAGAAATATTTCATGGACTCTTGGGACTGGTAGCATAGTATCTGTTTGCGCCGGGCATGTCTTCTATTGTTATCATTTGTTTTAACAAGTTTTGGCAAAACTTGTATATCATTTCCTCTTGGCTGCCATTCCTATTGAGAGTTGCACACCACTCTAAGGAATCTTTATTATACTTCAGTATATGGCTATTGATTTATATTAAGTATTATCACGTTATTAGTTGTTAATACTGTACTATTCAATTTATGCACATTTATTGCAATTTTTTAGTGCTGTAGGCACATTCATATCACTTATTTTAGGTCAAACGCTTTTTTGTAGGTATTTTAGGTAATAGTGTGGTCCTCCACAGTAGACTGACTCCTGAGGAAGCGAGAGTGAAACGCGAAGAGTCTGATTCCAGCACTCGGTGAAGCAGCTAATCCTGATTGGAGGACCGGTGTTGGGAGGAACACCATCCATGTCAGCCGTGTCATCCGGTCACCTGATTTCAGAATCCGGAAGTGATGACAGCGGTAGCAGGGGAGACAGGGGAGTCACGGCGGCATTATTGTATCGTACAAACGTTTAAACGGATCATCCCTGATGTAAGCCTTTACTGCAGGGGATCTTTTTTAATGAAATATATCTTTTAAAAGTACCATCTGCACTATTTTGGTTATCTTCTTTCCCCTGGGCCGCTGCCTTTCTCCAAGCATTTTAAAAAGTGTTTGACGCTCCCAGTCGCGGGTCTTCTTCTTCTGCTTTGCTCCTTCGAATCTGACAAGGAACACATACCGTGGGCCAATATGCCATTGAATTCCCAACCCTTGCTGCGGAGATGGGCTGGAACAATGAAGCTCTGCTGGCAGCATTTTGTCAGGGAATTTCTGAGGGTTTAAAGGATGAACTGACTTGCTGGGACACCCCAGGGATCTGGAGAAATGAATTGCTCTCTGTATCCGAATGGATCTCCGGATGCAAGAACGACAGACCGAGCGAAATCGATCCTGAAAAAAAACAATAATCCAGCTTGCCCCCCACTTTCAGACCCCTCTTTCTACACCTCTCTCTCTGAGGAGGAACCGATGCAAGTAGGTGATACTAAATTACCTGAATGGGAGAGACGTGCCAGGGGCCTATGTCTGTACTATGGTCTCAAAGGTTATTTTGCTCGAAATTGTCCAAAATCAGAAAACTCCAGTGCCAAGTGAAGATAGGGGAATACACTCTAGGCATTTCTTCTATTCCTTCTCCGTCACAACCTTCACGGCTGCTCCTGCCATTTCACTCTCCTGGGGACTAGCCTCCATTTTCGCTCAGGATTTTGTGGATTCAGGAGCTGCAGGGGATTTCATTGACCACGTATTTGTGGAACTCCACTCTCTTCCTCTCCGTACAATGCAGATTCTGTTAGCAGTGGTGGCTATTGCTGGAAGACCTCTGATACCAGAGACCATCACCCTCAAGACTAATCATTTGCTGGTTACGGTTGGGGCGCTTCACAAAGAGACACTGTCATTTTATGTTATTTGCCCTACCTGGACTCCAGTGGTCCTAGCACTTCCCTGGTTGCAGCACCACAACCCTAAGATCAATTGGGCGAACAATCAAGTGACAGCCTGGGGACAACATTGCCATGGATCTTGTCTTCTGGTGTCTCTCACTATCTCCGAGGTTCGGCTACCTACTGAGACTTCCTTGTCATGCATTCCAGTTTCTTATCAGGAGTTTGCCAATGTATTCGTCAAAAAAAACAGACAGAGGAGTTACCGCCACACCGACCTTATGATTGTGCAATCGATCTGCTCCCAGGGGCCATCCCTCCTCAAGGACGCATGTATCCCCTTTCGGAACTAGAAACCAATGCTATGCAGGAATACATTTCGGAGAACCTTCAGCGGGGGTTTATTTCCAAATCAAGTTCTCCCGCTGGTGCAGGTTTCTTCTGCGTTTCCAAAAAAGATGGTTCTCCCAGGACATGTATCGACTACAGAGGCCTAAATAAAATCACTGTAAAAAATCGGTGTCCTCTACCCCTCATTCCTGAACTGTTCCACCACTTACGCAAGGCTACGATTTTCACCAAACTGGATCTTCGAGGAGCTTAGAATTTAATTCAGATCAGAGAGGGGATTAGTGGAAGATAGCCTTTAATACCTGTGATGGCCACTACGAATATCTAGTTGTCATTCAGGTTATGCAACACACCGGCCGTATTTCAAAATTTCAAAATGAGATTTTCCGGGATCTCCTTGACCAATTAATCGTTCTATATCTGGATGATATCCTTATTTTTTCCAGTTCTTTGTCCGAACATTGGGCACAGGTCAGACTGGTCCTCCAAAGACTTCGGGACCACTCCCTCTTTGCCAAGGTCGAGAAATGTCAGCTCGAACAGAAGAACATTTCTTTCCTTGGGTATTTCATCCCTTCCTTTTGCTTTGAGATTGATCGTGTAAGAGTAGCAGCAGTGCTAGATTGGCCTTTACCGACAGGCCTCAAACCAACTCAACGATTTCTTGGGTTTGCCAACTACTACTGACGTTTTATCAGGAACTTCTCCAAGGTGGTTGCACCCATTACGGCTCTTACTAAGAAAGGGACAAACCCTAAGATTTGGCCCTCTGAGGCTCTTCTGACTTTTGAGAAGCTCAAGTCCGCCTTTTCATCCACACCTGTGCTGATCCATCCAGATTCTATGAAACCCTTCGTGCATGGTGGACACATCTGATCTAGCAGCCATAGCCATTTTTTCCCAAAGGAAGGAATTTCATGGGAAACTCCACCCTTGTGCCTTCTTTTCTAAAAGATTTTCTGCCACAGAAAGAAATTATGATGTTGGAAATTGTGACCTTCTGGCCATGAAAATGGTTCCAGAAGAATGAGAACATTTGCTTGAGAGGGCAACTTCTCCAATCACAATCCTTACAGATGACAAGAAACTTGAATATATTGAAGGAGCAAAAAGACGCTTCAGGCGATATGGGCTGTCTTCTTCACTCGGTTCAACTTTGTGATCTCCTATAGTCCAGGATCTAATAACGTCAAAGCAGATACTCTGTTCAGGCAATTCTCCCCAGATGATGCCACTGAGATAGAGCAGAGGCCCATCATTCCATCTTCTCAGATCATTTCTGCAGTTTCTTCTTCACTCCTGCAACAGATCTCACAGGCCTAAGATTTTTGGCCAAAAATGTTAAACTAAAAGACCATTTTATTTAATAGATATTTATACATATATATTTAGGCACTGTACCGTGTATGAGTTTCAATGGATGTGCACTGAGCTCTGTCTGTGTTTTATGTTCTGTCTCTGGTTTTAAATATATATTGCCAGCGTGTCTACTCAGACTCTGGACTTGAAAGCCACAGAGGATACCAGAGCTTTGAAGACCATCTGGGCAGGATGACCAAGTAAAATATCCATGTCCTGGGATAAATGAAAGTTCTCCGGACTAACATTTGCCTTCCCAGACATGGAGGCGCCTAGCCCAGCGGGCAACCTCTGAATACCAAGTGGCTGTCGTGGAAATCTTGCATATGGCCTTGGTGATTCAGAGGATTCCCATGCTTGGCTTCAGAAGACTGGCATCACTATGATTGGCTGGTAGTAAATTTCCCACGCTGTGATTGTCTGAGGTATTTCATGAATGAACTCAGAAATACTATAAGAAACCCTCAGCCAATCCGGACGTCGGATTCTAAGCGCCAGAACAGCAGTGGCAAATTTGAAACATCCAAAAGATGCTCTGAAAGAAATAGCAAAGACACCGGCTTCAAAAATTTGACTTGAAATATTTCCCACTTTCCGGGCCTAAGTTTTCAGAAAGGATCGTAGCGGTCGCGGCTGGGATTTTATGCTGATTTCTGTTCCAGGGAATCGGTGGTACCTCCCGGTCAAGATTTTACACATCCTTGAAAGTCTGTAGAGCGGTGGCGTCTGTAATTGCTAATTGCTTGCCGATTTCAGTACCAGGACATTCCGGGCTAACTCTAACTAGGAATGTCTTGTTTTTTGCCCCAGGTCCCAAGTAAGTGTGTTCTTCTTATGTAGTTTGTGTTCTGTTGTGTGTTTGCCTGATTACGCGAATACGTTTCCATTTTCTTTCACTTATCTTGTTTTGCTCATTGCATGGTCCCGGTGTAAAGGTGGTAAATTCTCTCCGTGACACCTCCCTCCTCCCAGACAATTCTTTGTGGATGGCCAGGAGGAATTTGAAGTAAGCCAAATACTGGATTCCCGTAGATCCCATGACGGGTTACCTTTTCCATTGGAAGAGTTATGAAAAATCACGGATCAAATCCAGGGATGTCCATGCTCCCAACCTGGTCCGGGTGTTTCATCTGAAATTTCCTTCCAAACCGGCTTAGAACGCCCAGAGGTCTCTCCTCAAGAGGGGGGTACTGTAAGGATTCTGCCCGATCCTTGCCGGGTTTTGCTGCGGTTTGGGTTTTCCAAGTCACCTGCCCTTTCTGCTCACTGTGGCTATTTTGGGTACTGGCAGCCTGATATATAAGGCTCCTTGATAAAGTTCTTGGTGCACGAAACATGTAGGAGGGTGTTGGACCTCCATTTTTTCTCTTTGATGGACGAATAAAGAATATTTTTAATCAGCCATTGACCCATTCTCTTGGCTGTGCGCTACACCTCTATGGATGCTGATTTTACTATATAAGGCTGCAGTTCCTAGTGGGAGTCGCTGAGCAAGTTTCCACATTTGCAGTTCCTGTTTGTCTACGCTTTCACGCCTTACCTTTTCATCTGTTGGGATTCCCCAGTTGCTGACCCCGGACCATGACCCCGACCTCGCTGCTTTCTGCCTGCCCTGAACATTTGCCTATTTACTGGACTTTGGACCACTGCCGCCAGCCCTCACCTCTGCCTGTTTACTGGACTTTGCACCATTGCTGCCAGCCCTGACCACTGCCTGCTTACGGGCTTGGGATAATCTTACAGGACTCTGTCCCTGGGCTCTGGTCGGTTAATTTGCATCCCTATCTCAGCCCTGTGGGTCTGTTTCCTAATTTGAGATGAGCACTGTCACCCTACTGAGCTGAGTGTACATCCACCCACGTCTACTACATTTTGCCACAGTTTTAGATATGCCCATATAACACTTACGTTTGTGAGTATTAATACTGGAGGTTACATACATCACTGAACCCCGACTGTCATACAGTACTGTTCTATGACCATTTTTCTTCTCTCTCCTATGGTGTAACATCCCCAGCTCCCCTGACTTTTTGGGATATCATAGGAGAAGAAAGCCTGCGCTTATCGTCAATCAAACACTTTTCAGATTACTGATTCAATACGGAGGCCTGTACCTCGGGAAGCAGGGGTCCCCAGACCTGAAATTAATGTGGTTCAGGTCCAGAGAACCCCTGCTTCAATCTTATGTAGTAAAAATGAAAATTGGAATAGTGCGATTTGCTATAAGCGCTGTGCGGGGAGACACAGAGAGAGGCACTTCTTCTCTCTGATCTCTCTGCGCAGCTCTTAGACTGGTGGCAGCTCGGTAGGATTAACGCACCGTGAGTCCCACTCAGAATCAGGGACACTCACTGCATTAATACCTTCAGGGCAGTCAGTTTACTAAGATTTGGGGCACAGGAAAGCTGCGATCGGGCCCCCGGTCAGGCTCTGTTCGTCAGCAGTTTCCTCGCAGCAAAATTTTTTTTAGACAGCACTGCATCTGTACGCAGCATTATTTTATACTAGGGAATTATTAGACTCCCTTTTCTTTAAGCGGTAAAGTATTTTAGATATGATTCTAAGTAATTTATTGCTCCAAACAAATTAGTTTCTAAAATTTAGAAATGTGTATATACAGTATAAGAGTTAGGTACGGTGAATGGAGGTGTCTGAGAGATATAACATACATGTAATGCATAATATTCATTGTAGAATATTCATCTAGATTAAATTAATCTTATCAGACCAGGAAATAGCATAGTCATTTGTTCTTGCTAGATGTCTTTGGTTAGATCGTTAGCCAATACAGTTTGAGTTGATTTGCTTTAAATAACTCTACAGCTGCAGGTTTTATACTATTTGCCACGGAAAATCTGTGGCTATCTCGCAGTAACGCTGCGAGATGTCTGCAGCCAGACTAATGGACCATTAGATTAACACAGCGGGGGTCCCTGCATTTGAATGGGACTCACACTGTGTGAATGCTACCGGGCTGCGAGTCCAATTCAACGCAGGGACCCCCGCTATGTTAATCAGATGGGCCATTTCAGCCTGCTCTGGACCATCTCACTGTGAGATAGCCACAGATTTTCCAAGACAAGTGGTCTAAAACTGACAGCTGCATTTGTTTAATAGTCTTTGTAATGTTCACTCCCAAGTAGGGTTTTGTTCAATAAAAAGTGTAATTCCTGTGTGCTATGTTGTTAACTGTACTTTTCAGAATTGTTACATTTGGAGCTTCTGATTTAGAGAAAGCTAGGTAACATTCAAAATATATTAATCTCTTGCATGACGTTTGCATTGGTTTGAGAGATGTAGTTGTAAAGAGAATACATCAACATCCGCACACAATGGGATTTTCTGAGTTTAGTGTTTTACCTTAATGCAAGGTATTTTTGGATATGCTCTTATTTATTCAGCATGTGGCTCTATTGCGATAACTAAGTTTGTCTGTTAGCTAATAGTATAGAGACAATCTGAAGATCAGAATTGATTAAGGGAATTGGCTTATAACTGGTATGATTATATAGATTCTTATCTGTCTTATAATTTGCAGTGATGCACGCCTCCAGCATTGACAGTGGAAATTAATCTTCTTTCCTCACAGAAGTTAAAAATTAATGCACGTAAGGGCTTAGGCCCACATTCACTAAGCGGTGCTTTTTCATAAGCTACATTGTAGTGCCTATCACATTCTGCCCCCTTGAAAGAGATGTGTAGGGTTTTTTTGGGGCTGGTAGGTCTCTCATATAACAGCACTGCTTATTAAATACTGGCCCACATCTTTGTCATATAAACCAAAATAAGGGCTCCAGCACACACTGATTAATAGAGAAAACGAAAGAGTCACGGAATAAGCCAAAAATGTAATAGCGGTAATAATAGAACAATAGGTATCACACAAATATGGAAATGCTACATGACCATAAATGCAGAATATATGGATCTTAAATCTTTTAAGATCCATATATTCTGCATTTACAGTCGTGTAGCATTTCCATATTTGTGTGATACCTATTGTTCTATTATTACCGCTATTACATTTTTGGCTTATTCCGTGACTCTTTCGTTTTCTCTATTAATCAGTGTGTGCTGGAGCCCTTGTTTTGGATTATATGATCTTCAGTGGGGTTGTTTGGGCCCACTTTGTTCCGTTTACACCCTGCACTTCATGATTTTTTATTCATTATTTAGAGTGCTGTCTATATGTTTATACATCTTTGTCATAGTTTATTGGAATTATCATGAGTTCGACCATCTGGTCAATATTGTTCCCAGTTTTCAATTGGTTGATTACTTCTTCATGTTCAGCCATAGGGATTGATGAGTTTTACTGTTGATCTATTTCTGGTCTTAATTTCATGGAGAGGGTATCACTGAAGTTATGTTTTTGCTGTGGCTCAGGGAAGTTGCTTTCACATTTACCCTATCTTCTTTCAGTCTAATATATACGTACTGTAATTAAAGTCCCAAGAAACATTGTCACTGGGGCTCACTCACAAATAGAAACAAAAGTTACATCATTATTTTCAATTTAAACTTATAATTATGCTAAAGCTTATACTTGACTGTAATAAAAGAAAAATATCAGACATGAAGGCATAACACAATGAAGCTGTATTTTCACAATGAAATTATAGTATCAAGTTTCCTTTTTAAGAGAGATTGCTCTAAAAAGTATAACTTGAATGTTCATGCAAATACCACTCTATTTAATATGTATTTAAAACCTAACAGGAGAAAGAATAGCCTAGCGCTATTGTTGCTGTTTCTGAAGCAAGTCAACCACTGTCAACATTATATATGAAATAGTCTAAGTATAAGAACAAGTATAATCATTATTTAGAAAAGGCTGACTGTGGATTCACTGACAAATTCTTGCTTTTATTATTGCTGTAGCTTATTGTGAGACATACATACTAAACTGTACTAAGCCATAAGATATCTTACAGCTTTTATAAGTTTCCTATGGCCTAGCACTGCTTAGCAAAATATTCAGGGTGGGCACTTCCAGTGGTCTTTTGTTTCTGGTTCTCTGAACTCATTTGCATATCACTTCCCAGAATTCCTAGCTGCAGTGGAAGCATTCTACTGTATCCTAAGAGATAGTAGAAAGGTGATGGAATAATAGAGTAAAAACTGTATGCCGTAATCAGAAAAAATAATAGTAATGATCAAGAGGTGACTCCCATAAAAAAATATATTTACAGTATTAGATCGCATGTGACCAAAATTGAGGTAAAAACCGCACCTACGTGTTGCACGCACATTGCGCTTTATCAAGATGCTAAGAGATAACAGTGAAAAGCAGGGTTGCAATCCTTTCTGAGACACGTGAATGTGCTTACAAGTAATATTTTTATTTGCTGGTTTTGATTTTAAACGTTTTTCGTGTTTTGGTTTTGTTTGACTTTGATGATTGTTTTTGGTTTGGGATTTTTTTTTTAATTATGGGCGGAAAGTTCACGGTCTGGACTTCAAACACACAAACCTGCCCATTTTAAAGATGGCTCTACTGTATGTGTCTTTTGATTCTAAAAAGAAATCAGCTAAACCTTTCCTTGCCAGTAAACCCACTCAACATTTGTTACTAAGCATGTTTTCATGAGTGGAAAAAGAGACTGATCTTCACAGCTTAAATGTATATACTGTACAGTAGAGTTCAGTCAACATTGATGAATAAACTACATTGTTATTTAATATTACAACATCCATCAGTGAGCATCAAAACAAGCATCTGACAAGCCCGATCTATTTTAGGATTTGTTTTTACCAAATGTCAGAGTGAAAATTAAATGTCTTTCTTTCAAAGACAAACCGTGATTTTGCATTCAAAGAAAATGTATTTTCCATTATGGAAGTAATAATGCTTCTAATTACAGATATTTGAGAATTATTGAAAATACTGGTTTGAAAGTTCTTGTGAACAGATCATTATTTACATTCAGTTATTAAATTGTTTAACACAAAGAATCTGAGTTCAAGGGTTAAATAAATTATGTAAGTAAAACTCTTGCACAAATCTTACATACCGTATAAAGATGAAAATACTGTATACAGATGCAGTCTTTGGCTTCCACCAGCCTACTGTATAAGGATGCTCAGTGGGCAGTCCGTTCCCTTTCTGCGGGGAAATTTGTGCATGGGAGAGGGTGCCGTACGGGACACGCGAGGCAAGAGGCCCTAACACAGGGCTCCATCTGTACTTAGAATTAATGCCTAAGTTACAGTAACTGGAACAAGCTCAAGGGACACTAATGATTGTGTGGTGTTGGACACAAATATTCCATTATAAATGCCAGCAGTGCTAGTCCAAGGACCCAAATTTGCATTTAACACTCAGCTATGAGAGAGAACCACAGTTATAATGTATATGAAAATCCTGCCATCCTGCATCTTCCTGCAATCCAATAATACAATAGTCTGCTTGCTGGTACATGGAGTGCGTTGAAGCCTCTACAGGGAAAGAAAAAGGTCAGCAGAATCCTGTGTTTTCTGTGCCTCCAACTCCTTCAAACTGTAAACATTCACCCAATTTGTAGATTTATAGTGGTAAATTCTTTAGTACACAAACTGCCCCATTTGTCATTTACCAACGTCCAGTATCATTGAACTTAAGTTGCTGCCCGAGAAGGTTATAAGTGTAACGGGTGGACCCCCTAGTCTGACCCACCCAATCTCACATTGGCCCATGTGGTCTAACCGGTCCCCATTACGTGATCGTGTATGGTGGTGCACCTGTAAGTAACAGGGCTCCTGAGTCTCCCGCTTGATGGTATTAGGGGATATCATCAGGACAGGTAGCTGAGGTAGTGGGTGCGAGTTCAACTTACATCATGTGCAGCGCCTCCACCTCATCAGGATCTGTGCTTCCGCAGGGAGATGGTCCTGGTGAGGAACTCCTTCGTGGTGGTCTCAGCCACTGTCGAGTAATCTCACACTCACACAGTGGGGGTATCTTTAACAAGGGAATCTTTATTGATGATCTGATTGTTGTAAACTGCCCCATGCAGCTCTCGGCTTTAGCCGCACATTCCTCCGTGCTGTCCCTTTGCCAGGTACTGCCCTCCTAATCGGAGTGGGATCCCCTCTCCCCGTAGGGAGATCACCCCTGCGCCAGGTCCCTGGACACAGTGTGGCCTTGACAGGCTTGATCGGTTCACTCTGGCCCTTAGTTACGGCACTAGGGTCACAAAGCTGTCTCGCAATCCCTTTTTCAGGAGCCAACTCTTTAGCAACAACAACACTAAACTGACAGTGTTGTGCCTTATATACCTCAGGGGGCAGGCACATCTCTGATGTCACTATCCAGGGACTCAGAGCATGCTGCCACTCCCATCCATACATAGGGCACCTCACCAGGGTGTGAGAGAAAACCTCCATAACTACTGCTGGCAAGCCTGTACTTACCAGGGCTTACTGCCAACAGGGAAGATGTCTGCAGTCCATTATTATGCATGGCTACATAAGTATTCTACATTTTGGTTTAGGAAAATAAAGAAGTATTCACAAGGTTACACGGATGTTTCAAAGTGCTGGTAACGTACAGGTTTTCTGTTATATACCTTTTTTATGTTACACACTGTCTGTTCCTATGTTCTGTGTGTGATATTGTCATTCTTTACCTGTAACAAGCACTGCACGCCTTTTGTAACATTAAATCTAAAATTTAATGATTATAGTCTTTGAGCTCTAATTAACCCTATTACCTTTTGATGAGAATGTCCCCTAATTTTCGAACATGTTTGGCAAAATATATATCTTTTTTCCGTTTAATTTGTAAATATTTCAGGTACCAAACTGGGGACCCTGAAATGAATCCTGGGGGACTGGGGACCCTGAAATGAATCCTGGGGGACTGGGGACCCTGAAATGAATCCTGGGGGACTGGGATGTAGTGTGTCCATTTTAGGGTTGGGATTGGGATTTTTTGCCCCCCCGTGGGGAGATGAGTATGGAAACTGGGTGATCAGTGGTTGTTAACCCTTAATAATAAATACATGATAGTTTACTATGGGCAAAAGTACTAAATGATAATACAAATCACATTATGTCTGCTGTAAAAGAAACTTCAGGGTAGTTTCTGAAATGTATAAGCAACTAGCAGATTTGTTGTTAAATGAAATTGTAATTGTAGTTAATTGAAACTAGAACGTCATTACAGATAGCTGCTCCACCTTATTTCAACGTAATTTGCCACTTTATCTTGCCTTACCCGTGACAAACAGTCTCATTTGTATGATGAGACACTGTATTATTTGCAAAGGTAAAGTCAAAGGCAATTGCTTCTGCTAGGTTAAAGGTGCAGCTCCACCAAGAATAACAGTTTATTCATGGAAACCACAGCTTTAATGTGTTTAGTCTAAATCAAGGAGGTTTTTTTTTAATGAAATAGAGCTATTTTTTTTTACAGTGTAGGCGGGAAGTAATTGCGAACTTTGTAGAAGATGCTTGGGAGGAATCCATTTAATTAATGTTATTTTATACAACATAGTAAGATAATACTGGCTGCAAATAAAACCTTTTATGTAAAGTTAGCTCATTTTATCATTTCAAACACGAAGAAAAACTCCCTTTTTTTGTACATGTAGCCCCAGTCCCTGGCGGCTCCTAGAGACCCCCCTCCTTTGTGGCAGCGCAGTCGCGGGTGCCGCCGGAGCCAGCGACGGTCCCGCCGGCTGCATTCAAAGGTGGGGGCCGGAGCAGGGAGTGGTTCGAGCCTTAAGAGGCTCGGCGGCGCACCCGGCTAGCAGGGGCCGCCATTGTGGTTGCACGCGCATGCGGCGTGATCGCGCATGCGTGGATGAGGCCAGGGAGTTGCGGCGGCCATTGAGGAGTTGCGCATGTGCAGTGCAGTCGTGCACGCGGCCCCAATGTAGGAATAGCCTCCACGGGACTACAATTCCCAGGAGTCTAAGGGGGGAAGGTACCAGGTGTCTCAGAATGGCCAATAGGGCTGGAGGATTGCCCTGCAAGGGGAAGAGATACATTTCGCGGGGTTTTGAGGAGAGAGTCAGTCGACGCCAGGAGAAGCTAGGGGAAGGAGGTAGGGTGCAGGAGTCAGTGACTCCCTGCACTAGGCCAGCAGCCCCCAAGGCCCCAGCTAGCCCTGAGCCACCCAGTAGTGTGAGTGGTGTCAGGGACAGGCCCCAGGTTAGGGACCCTGCCCCTTACTATCCAGAGCCAGTTAGGGACCCAGCAGACACTGCGCGTCCATCCAGAGGTTTGGGCTCAGACCTTCGCTGTCGCTGCATCAGCCATCCGGGTGGGATCACCCCGGACGGTAATTCCTGTATTCAGCCGACATCAGGATCCTTTGTGAAGTTCATTGGCAGGCCCGGGCACTGGAGTGCTCGGCAGGTAACACCCAAGTGCACCAACTATACCACCTATTCATACAGGACATAGTGGCTGCGCAGTCACACATACATATCTCACTTGAGGGTGGTGGACATATTGTGTGGGGTTACTGGACACGGGGTGGGATCACCCGGTGGAGGTGGAGGTGGAGGTAGCGTCCTGCAAGACACAGTAGTTAGTGTCTCCTCTAGGGAGGGACACCTGTTGATATATTGCATATGCTATATAGTAAAGTCATACTGTGTGTGGAGTGATATATATATATATATATTGTCCTGCGAGGAACCACTCCCCCTCTGGTGGGAGCCATCGCAGGTGGAGGCGCTGCACCAAGTACGAGGTTACTCAAATTGTTATACGTGCCCCAGGTTCTCCGTGGCGGAGGCTTAGGCCTCCTGTGAGCCTAACGGGTAAAGCACCACACTGGGTAATGCATATAGATCTGCGATTGGGGGGGGATATGGGTTACATACACAATAGAGATAGAAGAACCAAAAGAAAGGGAAAGAACACAAGAAGATTACAACCACTTTAGTGTTATTATTTTTATTTGTAACAGGTTTTCCCCCATCCTCTGGAAGATTTCACTATTGCACGGTGTTGTTGTGCTACTCACCTGCTAGGCTCATAGGATACTGAGTTTACGCCAGTGTTAGTGGCGAAGACAGGACAGGCTTTAGGCTTCTTTCTTAGTACTTCACTCAGTGCAATGCCTCCATTCCCCGCATTTCCCAGCAGAACTGGGTGCAGTCCCTGCAAATAAAGCTCTCTGGTAGTCCCCCTGAATAACTCCACTCTCAGGCAGGAGGATATAAAACAGGAACAACCCTTTTATTCTTTCAATAGAATACAGCATACAACCAGTACACTTCGCAGGATGGTCCCTGGACTCAACCCAGGGAGCTTGAGGACTCAAGGTCTATCCTCATCTCCTTTATTCCCTGTGGAATAAAGGGTAATTGTCCCACTCTCTTGCGGGAGGGGAAGAAGGTGGCCAGAGCCCTGGCTCCACACTTCCAACTCCGAGAACCACTCTGGAGAGAACCACTACATTTAGGATCTCTAATTCCCAGGACGAAGGTTTTAGGTCTGGGCCTCTGATTGGGCAGAACACAGGCCTAGTTCCCCCCCGTCACTCAATGGAGCTGCTTACTGCAGGGGAAAACCAAGAGTAACTCCTAACACTGAATACACTGGTACCAGGGCTTATGTGTTAGGCAGGGTAAATTGATACCCAAGAGGATACATGGCTGTATATAAAATAATAACCATGTACAAAGAGCTTCAGTGGGAACATACTGTACTGTACAAACAATTATCATCGCAGATAAACTTTGTACACAATACATAGACAGAAGCATAAACATCTGAGTGAAACACTGACTCCAAGGAGTTTACAGTCTAATTGTGTGGTGGGAACCGCACAGAAACAGTAGCAGTAAACATACTTTAATTGCTTTAGGTAACACTGCAAGAATGTAGTTGCATTTAAGGGTTATATATTTATTTCTTTTCCATGATACTGAAACGTCTCCTTAAGAAGGTACGGTTGATGTTCATCTGAGTTTGGAAAATTGGGATTTTAACAAGCATTGATTGATTATAGTCCATATTTACTAAACAGTGCTATTTCATAAAACTGGATTATACGTACATTGCCGCAGAAGATGGTTTGGAGCACTCAAAAGAGATGAGTTAGTAAAGACTGTCAAAAAGACATGAGTCAAAAATAGCAAAAAATAGAAAAACAAATGTACAAATTAGAAATATCAAAGTGTGTACAGAAACGTGCAATATCACGTCTGATAAAGAATATGGTAATGGTCAGATTGTTAATAGAAATATCACTAAGGTGTTGAAACAACACTGACAATAAAGTTAATATATATACCGAATATAGGTGAGTGAGATGAGTCCCAAGTGGGTGCTCTAATGATGGACAGTGTAAGTGTGGATCCTATGAATAATCCAATATGTCCCAGATATTAATGAATCAATGATGTTGGAACAGTTCTTAGGGTCAATCTTCAGTAGCCCAATGACGTGTGGTGCAGACAAAGTACAATTACTTAATAAAGTGCCTGGATATATGTAAATGGGGATTAATGCAGCTGAACTTAGTGTGTTGATGCGTGAGACCCGTGTCTCCGATATCCTCCATCTTAGTCGCTGCCGTCTCCCCCCGCTCCCACTGTTGTGTGTAGGTTTCAATGAGGAGTGCCTATCTGGCTCAATGCTGTCAAGGTTCGAATAGGTGGGAGGAGGGAAATACTTATCCGGTATAGCGTGAGGTCTGTGACCACTGGGTTTTCCCGCAAGGCTGTGCCGTCAATCCTCGTAGTGCCGAAATAGGCAAACTGTCTCGGTATACCACAGGGCCTGTCCATCTTCGTATGATGTCTGTGTCTATGGCATAATCCTGCAGGGCTGGATCATCCACTCCCGCAGCTCCGAAGACGATAGGCTTGTGCCGGTGCAACACACTGACTACAATATAGCAAACAGAGTCACTGGTAACACATAAAGGGGATATACACACATCCCGACCTTCTGACAATCCATAAACTAAGCGAGTTAGAAGAGAAAAAGGAATGAGCACTAAAAGTATAGAGATAAGGCTGGCAGCAGGTAAAAATATATTTATTAGCCACACCAGCCAAAATTTAAAAGCAACAAAGGAATCTTCTGACGCATTTCCCGCCTCTGGGGCGCTTTATCAAAGAGGGACACAAACATATATATATATATATATATATTATACATACTCATATACTTATCTACCATAAGGACACAAGGGGATGGTGAATATCCCAATGGAATGACATTAGAGATATATGCACTAGATACACTAAATTTATTTAAATCAAAAAAGGAAGGGAAACAAATAATGGAGCAATAGGAGAACACACAATTAAACTTTGGGTCCATCCCCTGAAACATTGTCTCCCATCTTCAGGTCCATTTCCACGCGTCAAATATAGGTCTTCCTTACCTTCTCCTAAGTAAGAATGCTCACAAAAATGCCTAAATCTTTACGAAAACCCCGAACTCATTGTTGTAGTAAAGTTTACGCAGTCCCAGCTCATTAGGGTCACAATGAATAAGAAAAGCATGTTTCATATCCGCCCGGATTGAAACTATAATAATCAGTCAGCAGATTTTAAACTGAGGAACGGATTTTGAATGGCATATTCTTAAAAATCCGGGAAATAGATTAGGACTAGTTCACCCATCTCTAGTGTTGGGAACCATCTCCATCTTCTGCTATTATTCCAGAGCGAATTAGGGTCCCTCATTTTTTCCCTGTGCACCTACATCTTTATATACTGTATATCTATTACGTTCAGAGGTGGTGCTGTTTGACCTCTATATTTTTTATTATACATTCCCTTGAATGGCACCACTTAGTAAATATGGCAGAGAGACAGTTAAAATTGATTAGGTACATCAACTCAAGCACGAGAGACAGTATCATACACCCCTGAAGAAGTCCGGTTACCCGGTTGAAACGCATAGGGTTAACAGAATCTGCGCTGTGATTCGTGAACAGCACGGAACTATTGCCACTCCTTGTCTACAGCCGTCTCCCCGCTGAAAGGCTCCCACGCTGTCGCTGATGCTGATCACGAAGCCTGCCACCTCTCCTACCATTGGAGGACAGCTGAGAATAGATCTGTGACGTCAGATGCTGCCCGGGTGCGGAAGTGAGAGACTCTATCCAGGAGAGTCGAGTGAAGCTGTGCTAGTGGCGTCGTTCCTGAACCCTGAGTGGTTACACTGCTGTTTTTTATCGTGGAGCATGTAAGTGGACTGGAGCTCACTGCTCTAGATATGTTTGTTTATTAAACTGTGTTACACTATTATTTTTCTCTTTTCTTTTACCGTATGCTGTCCTATGTGATCGGATTCCTGTGAATTACACTTCCACCTATGAGAGGAGTTCTTGCGCTCTGTGTTCTGCTCCTGTTGCCACTTTGAGGGATTGTGAAATTCCTCACACAAGCAGCATCTCCTCTTGGTGATATTTTTTATATTTTTATTGTCAATTGTTTTAATATATATTTTGGGTTTGCGCTTACTTTTCCTGTATCTCCCAAGTGACGTGATGTCTTGTGACGCATTGCCATGGCAACGGGCAACAGCGCGGTGTCATGTGATGTCACATGACCCCGCTGCGTCATTTGACACCAAGTTGCCATGTCAACGCTTCATCTGAAGCCAGCTGAACCTCGGTAAGCTCAGTTGCAGAGGCCTCATGCGATCCCCTGGCATTTAATTTAAATGCCTGCGGAAGAGCGCGGGGCCTCTGCAACCGCCCCAGTTTGCGCACCCCTGCTTTACATTTCCACTTGAGTGATCTTTAAAATCAGTCTACGAATAACTTAGATTTCAAACATTAAACATATAATTTCCATAGGTTAACTGTGATTAATTAATGTAAGAATGATTAGAAGGTTTCCTGGATTTCACTCAATGTCCCATTGTAATCAATAGTATTTTAAATGGAAATGTACAATTATTCAGTAAGAAAAACTAGATGATAGAATGGTATTCAAGAATAAGTAAGTACTGTACTTCTGTTGTAAGTGATCTTTTTTAGGCAAGGTGGAGCTGACTTAATTTACAGTACATTTAAGACAATTTTTTGAGAGCAATATTTTTAATCAGGTCAAGCAGCACTTGTCTGCAAATTATTTGTAGCAATTATAGAAGTTACTTTTCAATGATAACTTACGAGAAGCAACTACTGAACAGTACACTTAGAATCCGTTTGTTGTGAATCTCAGCATAGGTGTTTGATACAACGTTTTGATAGTGACTCTCAATTTTATTCAGAAACCTTTTTTTATTCAGAAACTTTTGTTATTCAGAAATCATTTTTACTGGCTTCTGTTATTCCTTCTCTGTGAAGTAGTAATTTAATTTACTGCCTGGTATTGAATGCATGATACATAATAAAGGAAAACAAATTATTTTATAGAGATGGAATAGAACATGCCATTGAACTCCACCCTGTTTTACCTAGTTCATCCTGATGTGACCTGGATCATTAAAAAAAACTCAGAGGTTGTGTTTAAAGAAACAAAAAGAACCATGCATACCACACCTGAAATATAGTCGTACTGAATGGCATAGATTCATTAAAGGTCGAAAAAAAGAAAAGTACAGAGGAAGTCCTAGGTTCGGCCATCCTGTCTTTGCGGGTCCTATATGGTATCCTCCCCCGTATCATGTGTAAAATACATTTGGCCGCGGTTTGCCCTATAATTTCAAAGAGGGCAGAAAATTGAAATTTTGCGTTGCAAGTCGGTGAATGCGAGTTATTGTGTCTTAAAAATCAAACTGCAATGCAACCCATCACTTACTCCCAATCATGTGCGCATGATCCGATATCATACAGGTGTACTACTGTAAGTGTATTTAATTTAAATGTACTGTAAAGACTAAAAATTTGAACACGCCAAAAAGTATTTTTAGAGAATGAAATGTTTTATTTGCACACGCAAATTAAGCAAAAGAGAAAAAAAAAGCGCACGACTCGCATAGGTTAAATAAGTAAATATATTGTGACAATATAGAGTGTAAGAAATGCAAGGACAAGAAGGTTATTCAAACAAGCAGGGCATGTTTAGGGTACATGTTACCACTCCTGGATACAGATGACTTGATTCACAAGGAAAAATATGCATGCACAGCCTCTGGTCTGGTCAGAAGCCTTTCTCATCTGTTGCAGCATGAAATATCCAAGTAGAGTATGTACTGTAGCAAAGTCTGTGACACAGTACCCACAAGGTTACATAGAAGACACACTGGAACAAGCTCTCCTTGTCCACAATATCAAAAGACAAACCTACATGTTTCGTAGATTACTCTACTTCATCGGCGATATTGGCTATGATAAAACTAAAGGCATATAAACCCTATAAAAGCCAATGATTGGTGGATAAAAAAAATCCAATGAACCTACCAAAGCATAGGGCGCGTAGCTAGCACAGTTGAAATCTAACTACCATAAACATTGCACAATCCAAATACTTATGCTAAACATATACAATAATCTTTATTATAGAAAGTTAATTAAAAAAAACAGTAAATATAAAGTAAAAAGCCATCAATAATGGACACTGAAATGAGAAAATGGTATTAGTATATAATAGTACAAATATACATTTAATACAATAAAAAGAACATAGAAAATAAAAAACCCATAATGGGTATTTGGATTAGAGAAAAACTGAGTACATATAAAATATAAATACTAAAAATGGGGTCATTACCAATGCACGAAGAAAAGAAACACCAAATAATTAATACACTAAAAACTATTTATATATATATATATATATATATATATATATATATATATCTGAGGGTTGCCATACTCAAAGGTAATCTTAAAACACCGAAAGAGAGACGGTTGCATGAATACAAATTTATGCAACTGTTCGGGACACTTAGCAGTAGCCTAAACAGAGATCGAAATTTTATGAGTCATTACTGACACAAGTGAACTCTCTTCCCAGGAGCGCTATAGGCCATGTCTGTACATACTGTGCTATATGTATGCACACACAGCTGTCTCTCACACATACTTATACTCCTTGTTTTTCCATCCCTATACACCAATAGGGACCACATAGTATCCACACACACTTTTAGTTGTGCTACTCACTCTCACATTTCCACACCCACCCACACCATTTATATCCACTCCCACTCCACACACAACTTTTGTAAAGCACTGTATATACTGTGGGCTCTCCATTCATTTTTATTCACACTGATACACATACACACTCTTTCATCACTTGCTTTCAGGAACCTTTTGACACCTCCAGTCATAAAACACATCCACACCGGGGGAAGGACCAGCACAGATAACATTCCAATAGACACTGTTTATAGTATAGCTTTTGCTTGCTTCATTCATTGTAACATCGCCGGAAGAAGAGATCAGTGTATCTCGAAAGCTCGCACAAATAAAAGCATTTCGTTAGCCACAGAATAGTATTATCTATTTATTTTTTGATTATATATATACAGGCATACCCCGCATTAACGTACACAATGGGACCGGAGCATGTATGTAAAGCGAAAATGTACTTAAAGTGAAGCACTACCTTTTTCCCACTTATCGATGCATGAACTGTACTGCAATCGTCATATACGTGCATAATTGATGTAAATAACGCATTTGTAACAGGCTCTATAGTCTCCCCGCTTGCGCACAGCTTCGGTACAGATAGGGAGCCGGTATTGCTGTTCAGGACGTGCTGACAGGCGCATGCGCGAGCTGCCATTTGCCTATTGAGCGATATGTACTTACTCGCGAGTGTACTTAAAGTGAGTGTCCTTAAACCGGGGTATGCCTGTATATATAGTCATTCCTTCATTAAAAATGAAAATTTATACGGTGAAAAATTATTTATGATATACTGTAAAGCAACTCAAATACTTATTAACCTTAACATAAAATAATGTTATTACTTATTAGTGGTTGCTAAAATAATAAAACATTTATTATAATAAAAACATTTTAAGCTAATAAAGTGATCAAACATCAAGCTCCTCATTTAGGACCCTAAGGGCCAATGTTTTTAATTGATATATCCAAAAAGTTTCTTGTTTAGAAAGAGCCTTTAATCTGACCCCCACGTCTAATGGGGTGTACAACCTGAATACCCTTGTACCTCATTAAACTAGAATCACTTTGATGGTGTATTTAAAGTGACGAGATACACTGTGCTTATCCATGCCTAATCTAATGTTCCCCCACAAAGTGGCTGAGCATTATTCTTGGATCCCTTTAGGACTTCACTCCTATAGCCTGTGCTTGTCACACCCACCTCTGTTTGGCCGGTCTCTTGCCTTCCTGTGCTGAAGCGCTGGAACCCCAGCGCTAGAGCTTCATTGTTCCTGTGGCCTGTCTGCATACTGTACCCTGCTTCCAGAGGCCTTCATTACTTTCAGTTCCTGTCCTTAAGCTCCTATGCTGAAACATTTCCCGGTATCAACCCCAGCCTGTGACTTTGATCATCCTCCTGTGCTGCCTACCTTGACCCCAGCCTGTGACCTCGACCATCGCTCCTGTGCCGCCTGCCTTGACCCCAGCCTGGAAACTGTTTACCCTGCTATCTCCAACTCCGACCCAGCTACCCACAATGACGGAATCCGCAATCCGTACCCGGCTTTGTGGTCTCAGGTCGGTGTTTCTCTATCCCCACCTCAGCCCCACGGTCCGGTCCTGATTTGTGGCGAGCACGTTAGTTTTATACAAGGTGGGGGTGACTTCTCCCAGAAACAAGACCTCTAAGTGCCCAAGTGCCCAATCGTAGTGATGCTCAGCACTGTGAAAAGAGAAATTGTAGACTATCGACATAATGTCTCAGCCCTGCATTTTATTGTATCGAACACCTATCCCCCATTGGTAGAGGTGGGGACATTGACAAATTACTCCTGCAACAGGAAGTTTTTTGGATTTTTTCATTGAAGACCTTAAACCCTTTGGTCTAATTGAAGTCTTTGAAGTAACTTGTTTTCTATAATCATCTTTTTTGTGCTGTCGTTCAGGACTCCAATTCTGCTCCGAGTTTAAGTATTATTATTTAAACACTTTTTTAAGACATGCAATACTTTTTTTAATAAGTTTTACTCATATTTTATTGATACTGTTCCATTTATATCTTCCTTTTCTTCATTTTTGTTCTATTACATCAATTTTATTTAGTTTTCTGTATTATATTATGGTCTGTTATGCTTTTGGCATCCTTTTTCTTTTTCTCTTTCTTTCATAATAAAAGAAAATGTTGATTGTTATTTTTCTTTTTTCAGTTATTTATTTCCCTCGTTTCTTTTTGCATTTGTCTGCATCTTTGGATTTTTTCACTCCCTTTGGAATGTGACTTTGATAATCGGTTATGTTCTTTTTTTTATTGTGTTTTCTCTTTTCACAGCACTGAGTATCACTACGATTTGGCACTTAAAGGTCTCGTCACTGGGTAAAGTCACTTTCACCTTGTTGCCTATCCTCAGCCAGCTGCAGATCCAGGGTTGCGGGTCTCTCTCCCTCCATATGGTGATGTCTCCACAGGAGGTAGCTCGGCATTCCGATTGGGGACTGGTTACCACAGTGCAGTGATGCCCCACCAATTGGACCCTTCACTGTTGCCTCTGGAGCTCAGGAGAGACGTCTTTTTCCTTCCCAGTAGGATTGCATCTTCATGCCAACGTGCAGTGTCATGACGTGATCAGGAATGGACGCCCAACACGTTTGGCGGGCATTTTCTGTAGCCTCGGCGGCGGATCTTCACAGCAGAAGGGAGGTGGGTGGTGTTTGTTTGGGGTTCATGGACACTATTTAAGGGTGGTCTGTCATTTGTTCTGTATCCGTTATGAAGGTGCACTTCACCGAAACGTTGGATACTTTTGACTTGTATAGTAATTAAATGATCTCTTTGCATTAAGTTCATCATTTACTCCTTGTTGGTGTCCTTGGCTCCCTCTGCTTGCTGTGCTGCTCTTGACTAGGGTTTTTTTTACTTTAGCACCCATCCTCTTCAGCTTGTTTTGTCACCCAGAACCCAGGATCTAGGGGTGTCCCAAGTTGTTTTTTCCTGATCCTTTTTCTATTTTAGCCTCCACTTATTCCCATAAAAACTTCAGATCACTAAAAAGTATTTTTAAAGTATGACATTTTTATTAGACTAAATTAGAGCTTAGAGATAAATAACAAAGACTTTTTAAAATAATGCAATCATCTTACAATAATACAATCTTCTTCAATAGAAATCTTCTGACTGTCTCTTGTACAGTTTAATTTGTAAAACAATTGTGAGATTGTTATTTATTAATAATGGAGATGAAATAGATGCATGAATTACACTGTGCTCCTGTATTTGTGGGCAGATTTCCTCCAGATGTCTTGCTTTCTTCTGCTGCTGTATACCTATGTAACCCTTATTCCCCCGCCCCCTAGACTCATCTGACATATCTAGGGTGTGTGAGGGTGGATTACATGTACTGGGTGGTGCGTACCTGCGTGGAACAGGAGGGCCTGAGTCTCCCGCGGTGGTGTGGGGGATAACAGGACCAGGCTTCTGGGGTAGTAGCCTCCATGCTTTCAGTGGCGGTGCAGCGCCTCCATCCTCTATACCTTCCCAGGGTATGGGGTAGGACCCGTATAGAAGAGTGACCCCCGGTCCCAGGGTGGATGCTCCAGAATCACACAACAGTCTTTAGTAAAAAGGTAATGTCTCTCTTTATTGCTCCGAGCCGTGCTCGGCAGTAGTAGCAACAACACATATGCAGCAACAACAGTAATCTCCACAGCACACACGACCCTCCACTCTGTGCAGGCCATTCCTCCTCTCCTTCCCTCCAAGTGTGCACTCCGACAGGATGGACTGTGGTGGGGCCTCAATACCCCACTGCCCACCTCAGAGGGTATCCTCTGGGTGGGGGATGGATTCTCCCCATCACCCCTTCATCGGGGTGAGAGTCATTGGTCCACCTGAACTCGGCTCGCTCTCCAAATTTAATAGGCCAGAGTTCTCTCTTGCTTGCTCGCTTGCTCCCAGGACGGAGCTTGGTCTACTCCTCCAACTCCCAGGACAGAAAAGCTCCAGAGCCCTATCAGAACGGACTCCAGAGTAGACTAGATTAGACTGTCACTTACAGGAATGGGCTGCTAAATAGTCTTAGCCCCACCCCTCATGATGTCAGCAGGACCTCACCTCTGGCTCATGCCTACAGCAGAGTCAGGGGCCTGCATCTATCACTCAGGGCAGGGCTTGAAGGGGGGAAAACCGATGATTACTACTGGTGCCTGCCCTTAACAGGACTTACCTCAGTAGGAGAAAGATATGTATAGCCTGTGCTGTTTACAGGGGGCTAAACCTATAATCGAATAGAGACATGCCATGCCCCTCACCATTTGGTCTATCCTCTCCAAAAGAAAGTCAAATTTTTCTTCCATTGTGCCCAATTTCTGTTCCAAATTTGGTGGCAGGGCATGATCAATGGTAGGTCTGGCCACCGGTGTATAGTACATGCGTCTTGTCCAGGAGCATCACAAACATACCAGTACTTGACACAATGGATGGGCTAAGGACCTGAGGAGAGATTCTGGGAACCAGAAGAAAATGCCCATGCTCCACATCTAGTTTTCCACAGCTTGCGAGTTCTTCACTAAAAACAATGCACCAATCCAGGAAATGGGAGAGTAATGTTAGGGATTTCCTTAGTGGATCTTAAACCTTGGTCTCTGCATTCCCAGTCAGAAGTTCTGCCTTTCTGCCACCAGGACAGTTCATTATTTGTTGCTGTTGCAGAGAGATCTTGCATGGAACTGCTGATTGCCTCATGACTGGTCACAATCAGCAGCCAGGCCTTTATAAACCTCATTCGCTCATCTGTACTACTGTATGTATTTGTATACATTATATTACTAGTATATTTTAAAGGAAAATGCATCTGGCGATGAGACAAAAGGAAAAAACATTGTCAAAGTGTTTCTTGCATTTTCTCAACATTTATCCCATTTTGCAATTACCTGCATCCAAATGAAATATTGCACTTCTAATATTCTGCCTAAATAATTTTATTGAATTAGGCAAAACACATTTCAAAGGAAGACAGGTGGGGTAAATGTTTTGGAGATACTCATAATAATTATTCTATGTTTTGTATTTAGTTGAAAGGTAGTTCAGGGTTTTGTCCTGTGAAATAAAAAATACATCTTAAAGGCAACAACATCAAAGTTATTTGTTATGGCAAACAATTATAATATACAGTATACTAAAATAAGAGTATAAAATAGCCTAAATTCTAAAGAAGAGACGTTCATAGTACTTTGGACCTAGTTAGTTCAATTACAAAGTCATTAGGGGCTTATAAAGATGACAGATAATCAGTGGAGAACCTAAAATGTTGAATACTATTTTAAAACAGTTACCTAATTTTCCTCACACAGGATATGTTACTAACAGACCCCTTATAATGGTATTGTTAAGGCACAAAAGAATTCAACATCCTTGAGACGAGTGTAACTCCTGAGGTATGAAGGGTTCTATAGACAATCATGCAGGAAATAGCTTTTGTTCTTTATAAAAGTGGACAATACGTAGAATCTCCCTGGACATTTATGTCTAGTATTCTCTGACCTTGTCCATGTCATCCAACCTGTATTTTCTGCAGATATAGCCTTATCGCAGCCTTAACTTTCCCAGAGGATAGTGTGTCGGATTCAAAGATAACATAATCCTCAGATTTCCTTTTTTCTTATTATTTCTGACATTACTGTAATGACTTTGAAACCTGCAGGCACAAGTTTCGTCAACTGATAAAACAATACAAGTTTTGTATTTTGAAGAAAAGCAACACAGTCAATCATTGTATTGTTGAAAATTCTATTATGTTAATATACAGTATCAGTTCTTTTACAAATAAGTATTTGAAAAGACATTGACAGGATTAAATATGAAGCGATATAGAGCTGCTGAAAGAATCGAACAAGCTGTAACTTCTTCAGTGAAGAAGTAAAAAAATAACTTTACAAAAGTTACTGAATAACAGTTCACTTCTCTAACTCTCCAGAGACCAGTAGAGAGTGATTAACTGTGTTCTCGCACTCCCTGTGATCACACCAAACTGCCTGCTGTAAAGTCTATTCACCTCACGTACTCCCAGTTAGAAATGTGCAAAGTTTCAAATTTTTAGAATTTGTCTGAAAGCAAAGTTTTGACAAACTAAATTCACAAACAAAAATTGGCATAAATCGTGCTTTTTCATAGTTGCTACAGGTATATGAACATTAGCAGCATCTACAAACTTTGCTGTATTATAACATGTTTTACCATGAAGTAATACATTGAGAGTTACCTCTCGTTTTAAAGTATGTCCTGGGCACAGAGTTACGATGATAGATACATTGTTACAACTACATGGTTACATTAGGTGAAGAGGGTTATACATTATACATAAAGACATTGCATGAACAGTTAGAGATAAAATAAGTTATAGACGTTTGTAAAAGTTACAGATCACATTAAAATGTGAGACAGCTTTAGTTTTGAACGAACTTAGACTGGTGGTGGCTTTGAGAGTCTCGGGTAGATTGTACTAGTTGTGGTGTGCACACAAAGTGAAGGCAGAGCGCCCGGATAATTTGTTGAACCTTGAAATCATGAAAATTCCCTTGGAGTCAGATCTCAGGTGATAAGTGCTGCATGTGGTACAGGTGAGGAGCTTGTTCAAATAGATGGGTAGCTTGCCCAGAAATTATTTATATATCTATGTCCCCATTGTCTATAATTGGTATTAGCATCTGCTGTGCGATGATGAGCTTTCTGACCAGCGGGCTTAGGGAGGATTTGTTCCTATAAAGTACACCTACTTTGGCATAGGTTTTGGATATCAGGGTATCAACGGCAACTGAAATTTTAAATGGCGGTCAAACCATATGCCCAGATATTTTAAACTAGTGACAGTGGTTGTCATATGGTATATAGTAATGTACTGTATGTGTAGGGTCGTATGAGAATTGTTTCAGTTGCCTCTGTTAAATGTACATTATAGATACTACTGTACTTGGACACCTATGCACATTTTTAACCAGACTCAAAGGTCCTAAATTTGCCACATTTGTAAACTTTGAAAAAGGTTTCGCCCATTTCAAATCCCTATAATTTCCTTGAGTTTTCCTCAAATCCCACGTGTCCAATCATTCCCTTCCCAATCTATGTAGAGATGGGCACACTTGCCAAAATTAGATCTGTGGATTTTCCATAAAAATTTGATCTGCACATGGAAGTCTGCAGGACGATTGAACGCTCCCAAATTGTTGCAGATTCTTCATAATATGCTTTAGGATTTATTAGATTTTTTTTTTAATTGAATTAGTGCTCATCCGTTCTGCCACTCCCTCTTCTTGCCTATTGTTTTCCCCACTTCTTATTGTGAGAAAATGGATAGAGTGTGTGGAACTGGGCTGGTGTCTAGGATGGCATGCAGGTAGGCAGGTTTTGTACCTTTGAAGAGGGAGTAGGACAGATTACCCTTTTTTCCTAGGGACAGGCAGGGCTAAGAGCCACATGCAGGTAGAGAGGGAGACAGCATTTTTTATTTTACTTTTATAATGGAGATTGGTGGCAGGGGAAGGTGGTGCTCTGTTGGTGCCCCTCCTGTGAGACTCAGGAGCGATTTTTAACAGTGCAGGTAGAGCTGCAAGGGAAGCAGTAGATGTACCAGTTGCTTCTTCTGGTACTAGCTATAGGCATCTTGGCCAGGGTGTGCATACGTGAAGGTTGGAGAGAGTGTGGATGACATTAGTGATGGAGATGGTTGCACTTCTGGGATTAGTTTAGCGAGGAGCATTTTGGAGAAGAGGAGGTGGAGGTATGCCTCTCAAAGACATAAACGTCATAGTTCTCAGGTTGGAATTTTTGGTATACCTCCCACATCTCTCCTGAGTATTATCACCCTATGCATTTTGCTTAGGTGTCCTCAGAGGTGCTTCAGTGGAGATCAAGTCACTGTTGCCAGTCAGAGTTGGGTATACTCGAATCTGCACTTTTTTTATCTACTAGTTTGTGAGTGCACTGTGCACTGCATACAAAAGTTCTCCTCTCAGAGTCTCTGTATCTTCCTTATGCTGGCTCTGAGTGTGCATCAATGCATCCTGAATTATATTTCTGAGCTCTGCCGATTTGTTTGCTAGGGTCCAAGTAGCTTGCCTTTTCCAAGTTTCTTACTCCTGGACAGTTGGGGATGGAGCAGCTTCTCTTCTCCGCAGCTCTGGCTTCAGTTTCTGTACCTTCTCGTGCTCCCTCTCATACTGTTCTGCATGGACACACTGGGTACTCGGACGTTCCTGCAGCACTTGTACTTCGTTAGCATTCTGTGGACTTTCTTGTTCAAATAGTTTTTTTTCATTTTTAGTAGCTCGCAAAGCTTTCAATTAATTTCACTGACCTGTTGAGTCAAATCTGAATTTTCGATTCAGACTTGTATTTTCTCTTTTTACAGTCTCTAAATTAATCAGGATCTTTCATCTGCATCCTTCAATTTACCGAGATCTGACTTGAGAGCATGGACCTCATGGTGTGAGAGTTCAAGCTTTCTGTTAAGAGTGTGCACCTCTTTCTGGGAGACTTCCAACTCTGTGCTGAGACTACGGGTCTTCTTCTCCATGGTGACAATAGCGGCCTCTGTTGTGTCAAGATCCATCATGGCATCATCAAAATAACTGTGCAAGCAATACTCATCTCCCAAGTTGCCCTCTAAAGGTTGACTGTGAACAGAGACCTCTTTAATTCAACATTAGCTTCTTGCTCTTTATTCAATCATTCATGGAGGAGATCACATTAATGTCTTTTGCAGAGCATTTTTAGCTGGGCTCCCTTCTGACATCGCAGAGGCTTCTATAACATTTTCTACACCTTCCAGTCTATGAAACCTACCAGCCTTCTTTATCTTTACTTTGGTAGATTCTGATACATCAGCAGTACTGGGTATGTATGTATGTCTTTATTTATACTGCTGCGGCACAGTTTATTCGAGCATTTGCCCGTTCTGTGCCGCAGCAGTAGCCTGGCGCGCGCCCGAGTGTGACAGGCGCGCGCCGAAGCAGCGGAAGAGCGCCCTCCGATCGGGGCGCTCTCCCTACCGCTGCCGGGTCCGCCGGGTCCCCCGGAACCCCCTGCCGCTGTCCCGCGATCGCGGGACACCAGGGCTCCCTCGGGGAGCCCCTGGACACGCGTGCAGGGGGCGCACGCTCCCGATGACGCGTGACCGTGCGTCTATGACGCGCGGCACGCCGAGGGGCGGCCACTAGCAAGCCGGGAGATTTCCCGGCTTGCGGTACCGACCACACTTCAATAAAGTGTGTCGGTAGTGTATAGCCCAGGTATATGAAGTAAATGCTGCACACCTTGAAAAATAGTTAGAATGATACTATTACCGGTGCTTCCGTGCTTGAACGAAAGCCTGTTTCCAGTCCTAGATCAGTTATAGAAGGAACACAAGGCACAACGGATTTCTGCAAATATAAACTCATTTATTGAGCCAACACAACGTTTCGACCTCAAAGGTCTTTATCAAGTGACACAGTGGTATAACACACAATCCCTAAAGACAGCATTTAAATAGCACCCTAATCCCCATAGTGCAATATGTCCAATTAGCAAAGATAGAAAACATGTGCTGCATATCTCCATTCCTCCAATGTCCACACTCATGATGCAATCATATAACCTCTAATTCAGCTGCCTCAAGGCTGCATCCACAGATCTTTCCTCCATCTTCATTATGCTGTGTCCATGTCCGATGACGTCATCCTCCTGGGTCCTGTGTAGTGGAATGCAATGCGTTGCAGTGTCTGCTAATTGGACATATTGCATTATGGGGATTAGGGTGCTATTTAAATGCTGTCTTTAGGGATTGTGTGTTATACCACTGTGTCACTTGAAAAAGACCTTTGAGGTCGAAACGTTGTGTTGGCTCAATAAATGAGTTTATATTTGCAGAAATCCGTTGTGCCCTGTGTTACTTTATTTATATAGAGCCATTAATTTACATAGCGCCTCACAGTAGTAATACATGTGACAAATATAAATAACAAATGATACAAATAACAGACCATGTGCTTCAGACATAAAATAACATTTTGGAAGAGGAGTTCTTGCTCCGAAGAGCTTACAATCTAATTGATAGGTAGGAAGAACGTACAGAGACAGTCAGAGGTCATTCTGGTAAGTGCGTCTGCAGGGGGCCAAGCTTTATGTATCATGTGTATAGTAATAACCACGGTGCTACTCGTATGCTTCTTTATGCAGGTGGGTCTTAAATGTGGATAGAGAGGGTGCTAGTTGGGTATTGAGGGGAAGGGCAAATGGCATTCAAGATGTGTGGGGCAGTCAGTGAGAAAGGTTTAAGGCAGGAGGGGGCTTTAGATACAAACGGAGTAGAGAGAAGACATCCTTGAGCAGAACGCAAGAGTTGGGATTGTGTATAGCGAGAAAATAAGGCTGAGATGTAAGGAGGGGCAGAAGAGTGTAAAGCTTTAAAAGTGAGGAGCAGAATTGAGTGCGAGATGCGAGATATGTTGGAAGCCAGGAGAGTGATTTCAGCAGGGGAGACGCTAAGACAGATTTAGGAAAGAGTAGAGTGATTCTGGCAGCAGCGTTTAAGATAGATTTAGGGGAGACAGATGAGAGGCAGGATGGCCGGACAGCATGAGGTTACAGTAATCGAGATGGGAGAGAATGAGGACCTGAGTCAGAGTAAAGGGAGTATCTTTGTAATGTTTGTGGAGGAAACAGCAGCAGGTTTTTGAAACGTTTTGAATGTGAGAGGAGAATGTGAGAGAGGAGTCGAGTGTGACCCCTAGGCAACATGCTTGGGCTACTGGGTGAATGATAGTACTTCCATCAGTAATGCGGAAGGAGGTAGTAGGGTCAGGTCTCTTGTGACCACAGCGCTTTACTTGCTATTGCAGTTGCTTTTCTCACTGGAAAAAATATTCCTCTTGCTGTTGGTGCTGCCCTTTTGCCGGGGCCACATAGGATTCATTCTCATCATCAGAATAAGGCCTGAAAAGACACTGCTTCATATGGTCGGGCTCTTTACACCATAAACACATCAGGTGCTACTTCCTTTCAGGGGCCACATAGGGATGCTCATTCCTGAAAGGACATAGTTTTGTGTGGCCGGACACATGACACACTAAACAATTTTTTTCCTCCATTCTTGCAGTTTCAGGTGTATTTTTAACCCTGGCCTCTGGAGGTGCTATAACATGAATACTTTTCACACTTTTCCCTTTGTATGCTGTAAGCACAACTGGCAGCCATACACAGTGGGATAGACTTTACTCGCAGAGTCTGTACTTCACTTTGGCTTGGCAATCATTTTAGACCCCCCCACACTTATTCTCAAACCCACAGACCTTTCAGTGTCTGCCAGCATTCTCCACCATATGTGACAAACATCTTTATTTTACTTGGCTGTCTGTCCAGGCTCTTTATGACACAGTCTTATAGAGCAAACACAGAGAACACGTACAGATGTAGCATCTATCTAAATAGGAGGACTATTTCGCCTATTTTTTATCACTTTTCTATGCCCCAATAAAACCTTTTGTATTTTTCCATACATTGGTACCTCATTTTTCTACTATTACCATTGAAAATTATCTTGGAGTTCCTTTCCTTACTTCAGGGAATTAAACATTTGACGAAAGTAAACATGCAAAGGAGTACAGTCCTATGTCAGTTCTAAGTTGAATCTCCCAGATCTCACACTGCAACTTGTCACGGCAGATAAAGCAGAGACAAAGCATTACAATTATAAACTCAAAAACACAGTTTGAAGAGAGTAAAAAAAGATATTACTAAGGAAATCAACATTGCAAGCAGAGATGCAAAATATGAATTGAGGTATCAAAATACACCAGATGGGTATTTTCATCTGACAATTTGTTGAAGCAGCTATACAATCTACAGTAGCTATTGTGTAGCACTTCTAAAGAATTATTCTTTTTGCATGCCTTTGTAAATATTGTTCCAAAAGTACTTGTTTCTTGGGTATATGAGCAGGTCAGTAAAGTACTTGTGTCTGTTCATTTTAATAAAGCTAATTAAGCTGGAATTTGAAAATTCTATAGATAGTATCATCAATGCAAAAGAAACAGCTGTGACCAATTGATCTCCTGGGGCTCGAGACACTTCACACAGCAGGAATATATGCCTTTCCTAAATATATTTCAATATATTTACATGTATTACACTATGAAAAATGAGGTCAACACGAACAAACAAATTTGAACAAAATGGATAGTAATATTATTCAAAACCTGGCTGGAGGCTAATTCAAAGTCAACTTATTTTAATTTGTGTGTCAATCAATAACTCTAATGTCCCACTTAAATAATATATCTGCATCTACCATCAAGTTATCCAGCTATAGCCTACTTCTGTTAGTGAAGGCAAAACAAGATTGTCATTCAAAAGTACACAAATTTTTGAAATGTGCTTTATCTACAAAAAGTTAATTTTATGTATTCATTAGAATCCTATGTACTATTTAACAAAATAAAAAAATAATATTCCAAGCACTCTGTCAGACTGTGTTCAAGAACTGAAAACATAAACTATAGCGAACTAGCAGAAGAATACAAGACAGGAGAAGATAACAATCCGGGACATGGGATAGAAAAGTTTAAGAGAATGCATGGGGCCAAGTATGATTGCTGAGAGAGATAGGCACAGTTAGAGAAATACGTATTGGAGTCTGAAATTGAAAACAGATTTTAAGCCTGTAATAACTTAAGAGGTCAGTATTGCAGCCACCAAGCCTGGCAGGAAATACACATGGGACTTGTTCTGACAACTCCTTCTGTAACTTAAAGAACATACTGTTGCTTGGGATTTATGCCTGTCTAAATAGGTAGGTCATCTGTGCTACACATTTTGAGAACTGCAGCCCAGATCCAAGTGGCCCATTATAAGTGGCATGACTACTGAACAACTGAAGTTTAAAAGGAAGTTCAAAAGAAGTGAGGAAGAATTGGACACCCCATCTGGCCCTGATTCCTGCATTTGAACTACGCTGGAAAGGAGGATATCATCAATACCAGACTGCATCATTACTGCTGTGATGCTGCATTTACCATTTATATTTGCTGTGACTTCACTTCTTCTCAAATTATGCACTTCTTTTTACCAGCCTCAGTATGTCTCTAACTCCATTCATATATCTCCATCTCTCCTTCCTTCACCACTTCTCTGTTCACATGAACTCATTTCTTTCTTGCGTCCTCTGACACCATACAGCTATATGCCCTGCACTAAAAAATACCCCTACAAATCATCCTCATACATCCTCTTTCTATCCATGCTTCTCCTCCTTGCTTCTGGGGATACCTCTCCCAATCCTGGTCCCTGTCTTATTCCTACATGCGCTCGTCCTCGCCTGCAAATTGCAACCTCTACTCCTTCTGGTGTCAAACCCTCCAACCTCATACCCATCCCCTGCCACCCTCCCTCCTCTCTCCCTTTCTCCTGTGCCCTTTGGAATGCTCGCTCCCTCTCTAACAAGTTCCTCTCTGTGCATGACTTCTTTCTCTCTCACTCCCTGCTTCTCTTTGCTATAACTGAGACCTGGCTCACTCAATCTGACTCTGCTCTGGCAGCTGTCCTCTCCTACGGTGGCCTTTCCTTCTCCCACACTCCGCGCACTGATGGCAGGGGTGGAGGCGTGGGGCTCCTGCTCTCCTCTCTCTGTCATTACCGAAACCCTTCCTATTCCTCCCTCTCTTGCTTTTCCCTCCTTTGAGGCTCACACTGTCCAGATTTTCTCTCCTTTCCCTGTTCATGTGGCGGTCATCTATCGCCCACCTACCTCTACTCATCCCCCTTCTGCCTTTCTCTCTCACTTTGAATCCTGGCTCTCTTTCTTCCTCTTCTCAGACTCCCCTGTTCTTCTCAATTGCCACATTGATGACCCCTCTCTCCCTTGGGCTTCCCGCTTTCTTTCTCTAAACTCTTCTTTTGGCCTTCAACAGTGGACTGCAGCCAGCACCCACAAGGATGGCCATTACTTAGACCTGGTTTTCACTAAGAACTTCTCTCTCTCCGATTTCTCCATTTACCCTTTTCCTCTCTCTGACCATCATCTCATCTCATTCTCTCTATCTCGCTTCTCCCCTTCTCCACCTCCATCTACACCCCGGTTCTGCAGAAACCTGCGCTCTATTCACTTACCTGACTTTGAGTCCACTTTACGCTCCTCCCTCTCCTCTCTCAGCTCCGCTACAGACCCCGACAACCTGGTCAGGAACTACAACTCTGTCTTGTCCTCCTCTCTTGATCTACATGCCCCACTTTCTCTCTGCCGCACTCGCCCTTCTAACCCTAGACCCTGGCTAAATTCCCACACACGCATGCTGCGTTCCTCCACTCGTTCCTCTGAACGCCTCTGGAGGAAGTCTCACACTCTCGCAGACTTCCTTCACTACAAATTTATGCTATCCTGTTTCAACTCTGCCCTCTCGCAAGCTAAACAAGCCTACTTTTCTGCACTAATCAACATGCACAAGTCTAACCCACGCCGACTGTTCTCTGTCTTTGATACTCTACTCAAACCACCCTCAGCTGCCTCTCCTTCCTCCATCTCCGCTCAGGACTTTGCTGACTATTTTAAGGAAATGGTGGAATCCATACGTCAGAACATCCCCTCTGTTTCTTCTTCCCATCCTACACCTCTTCCTAACTCTCCTCCTGCCTTCCTTGACTCTTTTTCCACTGTCTCAGAGGAGGATGTGTCGCTGTTGATCGCCACTTCTCCCTCTACCACTTGCCCTCTTGACCCCATTCCCTCCCATCTCCTAAAACCTCTTGCTCCTACTATAATCCCTATGCTCACACACATTTTTAACTCCTCCCTCTGCTCTGGAACCTTTCCATCCTCCTTCAAACATGCAACAGTCATACCATTACTCAAAAACAGCAAGCTTGACCCTACCTGTCTTTCTAACTATCGAACTGTCTCCCTCCTGCCTTTTGCCTCTAAACTCCTTGAACGTCTTGTATTCTCTCGCTTGCTCCATTTTCTCAACACCTATTCTCTCCTAGACCCTCTACAATCTGGCTTCCGCAGTGCTCACTCCACGGAAACAGCCCTCACTAAAATAACTGACGACCTCCATGCTGCCAAAGACAGAGGTCATTACACTCTGCTCATATTACTCGACCTCTCTGCAGCATTTGACACCGTGAACCACCCTCTTCTCCTTCACATTCTCCATACTCTTGGTATTCGGAACAAAGCTCTATCCTGGATCTCATCCTACCTCTCCCATCGTACTTTCAGTGTCTCTTCTGCTAACACCTCCTCCTCCTCTATTGATCTCTCTGTGGGGGTACCCCAGGGCTCTGTCCTGGGACCTCTTCTCTTTTCTCTGTACACACTCTCTCTAGGTGACCTAATAACATCTTTTGGGTTTAAATATCACCTCTATGCTGACGACACACAAATATACTTTGCAACACCTGACCTTACACCTGCTATACAGACCAAAGTTTCTGAATGTCTCTCTGCTATATCATCCTGGATGGCCCTCCGTCGCCTTAAACTCAACATGGCTAAAACAGAGCTCCTCATACTTCCTCCCAAACCTGGCCCTACTACCTCCTTCCACATTACTGTTGGAACTACGATCATCCACCCAGTAGCCCAAGCACGCTGCCTAGGGGTCACACTCGACTCCTCTCTCACATTGGCCCCTCACATTCAAAACATTTCTAAACCTGTCGCTTTTTCCTCCGCAATATCACAAAGATACGCCCTTTCCTCTGTTGCTCGACTGCTAAAACTCTGACTCAGGCCCTCATTCTCTCCCGTCTTGATTACTGTAACCTCCTGCTGTCCGGCCTTCCTGCCTCTCACCTGTCTCCCCTACAATCTATCCTAAATGCTGCTGCCAGAATCACTCTACTGTTTCCTCGATCTGTCTCAGCATCTCCCCTCCTGAAAACCCTCTCCTAGCTTCCAATCAAATCCCGCATCTCACACTCCATTCTTCTCCTCACTTTTAAAGCTTTACACTCTTCTGCCCCTCCTTACATCTCAGCCCTAATTTCTCGCTATGCACCACCCCGACTCTTGCGTTCTGCTCAAGGATGTCTTCTTTCTACCCCCTTTTTATCTAAAGCCCTCTCCCGCCTTAAACCTTTTTCACTGACTGCCCCACACCTCTGGAATGCCCTTCCCCTCAGTACCCAACTAGCACCCTCTCTATCCACCTTTAAGACCCACCTTAAGACACACTTGCTTAAAGAAGCATACGAATAGCACTGTGAACATTCTGAACACATGATACATAAAGCTTGGCCCCCTGCAGACGCACTTACCAGAACTCCCTCCTACTGTCTCTGTACGTTCTCCCAACCTACCAATTAGATTGTAAGCTCCTCGGAGCAGGGACTCCTCTTCCTTAATGTTATGTTTGTCTAAAGCACTTATTTCCATGATCTGTTATTTATATTATCTGTTATTTATTCGATTATCACATGTATTACTACTGTGAAGCGCTATGTACATTAATGGCACTATATAAATAAAGACATACAATACAATACAATACAACTGCAGGAAAAATTTGAAGACATCCTCAATCAAATGTCTATCCATGCAAGTGGTCCATCTAAGCCACTAAACTTGTGTGGAGTGGGAAGGAAGCTGCCCACAGGAGATCAGATAGCATTTGTATAAACACCAGTTTATTAACCACACACATTATGAAACAAGAAAAACCTCTCAGTATTGTAGATAATTGATGTCCATGTGAGAGGAAGAGGAGATTAAACACTAGGAACATTAAATAAGTGGGAAATGTAAATGAGATAATTTAAATATGAAAGGTCTGTCCACATGTACAGTATCTCTTCACATGATACCTTGGGACAGTTGAGCGTCAGCCTGCATCAATGGGAATCCATGAGCAGTAAACTTGTCTTTGCTGTGGGGGTCATAGAATCAGCAGAGGAAGCATCAGATACAGTACTGATGGGTAACCAGAAAGAAGTGTGTTTGTCTTCACAGCTGGAGCATAGGAATCAATGGGTACATCAGTCTCTGCACAGGAATTAGTGAAGGGATTAGTCTCCTTAACCCAGCAGAGGACTTCTCGCTCAAACTCATCTTCCACTGGCGTGACCATCTGCATCTGGCTCAGCATCATTGATCTCAAGCAGCTCAACCTTGGCGGAGATCTAATCAGCTCTGACTATATCCTGTGGCATCTCTCTTTTGCAGTCGGCAGATTTGTAGTCTTGTGCCGCTCTTTCCCGATGCATTAATTTTTTCAGATGAAAGCACCACTGAATAATCAGTGATGCCTTTCTCATCGTGCGATAGCGGTTACATCTCTGTCTCATTCATTTCACAGACTGAATCTTGAAAGCAGCGACTTTCATAACGAGAGAGGGAGAGCTAACTAGCTACTGTATGTCCCTGACAGAGCCCTTATATACATATGTATACCACACCAAACACTGAAAAAACCTGTGAAAAACAACAGGGGGTAGGGGGGCTAGAGATAAATTGTCTAAAGTCACTAAGGATTATAAAAAACAATGTATCTATCACTGGCTCCAAGGGTTACAGAACCCATCATGACAATCTAGATGACCCACTTACAGATGCCCTAGAAACCCTACCTCATTTAGTCCCATCACACCAAGTAGTAACTCAGACTAAACTGACTCAAGCATTAGAGGACTTACTGTGATACCTACTTTTTGGGCATCTGGGAGAGAGATAGGTGGGGGTGTTGGAGAGAGAGAGATGGGGCTGTGGGAGAGAGGTGGTTGTGTGGGAGAGAGAGGTGGGGGTGTAAGATAGAGAGTTGGAAGCGTGGGAGACAGAAATATAGAGGTGGGTATGTGGGAAGGAGAAAGATAGAGGTGTGGGAGAGAGTTGGGTGTGTGGGCGAGCGAAGCGGGGGTATAGGAAGCATAGAGATCAAGGTGGGTGTGTGGTTGAGGGAGGAGGTGGATGAGGGAGTAAGTGATGGTTTAGGAGGGAGATGGAGGAGGTGGGGAAGTGGGTGGAGGTGGGTGGGGGGGTGGGAGAGGAGCAGAGATTGGGTGTGAGAGATAGAGGGGGTCTCACAAGGTCACCAACACTGGGGGGAGGGGCAGTGGAAACTCTAGTCCTGGGCCCCCGAGAAAGCTGTCTGTGGCCCTGAGTACCGGCATCACTTAAGAAAAAGAAAGCATTATATATATTATGTCATCCCCTGTATGTGAGTATTTCTTGTATTGCAGCCAATTGTAATCATTTCACTCCAACCACCTTTGGTGGGGTCAAGATCGTTCTAATTCATTAATAGGTTTTTGGACTAAATAGGGGGTGAGTATGCACCCATCCCTTCCTCTGAAGAAGTCGCTATCCTATTTGTAACGAAATGCGTAAGGGCGCTATTGGCAACACTAAGCATCCAGCTCCCTGAGCTTCTGTCGAATCGGAGGGGAACTGTTTTGGAACCAAGTAATTGTGTGCCGTTCAGCCGACGGGCCATTGAGTGGACGCACATCACGGAGGTACCCGGCTGTAGGAAGAGACTTACACGCATGCAGCCACGAGACTTCAGTTCCTGACCGACGGAGATACCACGGATGAAGGGTTTTCTTGTTCGATGCGCATGTCCTACCTTAATGCTTTGAATGAACTTATTTTAGCTTGTGATTATTAAAACCTTAACTATTTACACTACGGAGCCCGCTCTGTCCCTTTTTGATATATATATCTTTCGTGATGAGTAAGTTCTACCTGTCAAATTATATTTGGGCTTTAAATTGAGTTTTTTTCTATTTCATATGCACTCATTCAATATGTTTTCCTGTTAGGCTTCAATGTGAATCTTTAATATATTGTGCACAAAATATTTACGTGATGATGTAATAATATTTGTTTTGTAAGTGATGTATTAGTCATATTGAATCAATGTGTAAATAGAGAACTGAAGTGATAAACTGTGTACATAGTTGCACAGGTAGGTAACTGAATTAAAGCTGTCTGAGTGTTGAATATACAGTAATGTGCAGAAATAATAAGTTAAGAAATAACATGATCATACTAATTTGTCTCCCCTTTTCTCTCAAGACGTTTCCCTTTCTTTATGCTTTATATAGGCAGTTAACTAGGGTTTGATGCTAGGCTGTTTTTACCAGTGAAAATATATATAAGGACTAACAATAAAGAAAAATGACTCGGGATATATACTGTATCTTCACTACCAGAAAGGTCAACATTGCATTATTTTGCAATACTGTAGATCACTGTTTATTCAGCAAGTGAAGGGTATAAATCAAATACCGTATAAGCAAGCAGACATTAATAAGCAAAAGCCAGGTTGCAGACATAAATATGGAGTAGCGAGGGGGACAATATACAGTAGTGTACTTATTTGTCTACTACATACACCAGGCCTGCCCAACTCGTAAAGTGAGAAGGGCCAAATTGCTCCAAGGAAAAAAAAATTGGGCCGCACGGGTTAAATCATCATTATCATCATCATTTTTCCTCCAGCACCTCTCATCATCATCATCATCATCATCATCATCATCATCATCATCATCATCATCATCATCATCATCATCATCCTCATATCTCCCCCAGAACCCCTCACTATCAATCTTTACGATACTCCCCATCTATCTCTCATACCCCCATCTCTCCCCCTCACCCACACAATACCCCCCTCAACATCAAACACACAATACCCCCCGCCACATCAAACACACAATACCCCCCTCCACATCAAACACACAATACCCCCCTTCACATCCCCCCAGCCCATTCCATGTCAACATCCCCCCCACAAGTCAGCATCCCCCCATGTCTCTCTTCCCTCAATATGACACTCTCTCCCCCTCCCCTTAATGACACTCTCTCCCCCTCCCCTCAATATGACAATCTCCCCCTCCCCTCAATATGACACACTCTCCCCTCAATATGACTCTCCCCCTCCCCTCAATATGACACTCTCCCCCTCCCCTCAATATGACACTCTCCCCCTCCCCTCAATATGACACTCTTTCCCCCTCCCCTCAATATGACACTCTCCCCCCCCCCCTGCAACTCACATCACACCCTCCCCTGCAACTCACATCACTCTCACCCTCCCCCTGCAACTCACATCACTCTCTCCACCCCTGCAACTGACATCAGTATCTCCCCCCCTGCACCTGACATCACTCTCTCCCCCCCTGCACCTCACATCACTCTCCCCCCCCCTGCACCTCACATCACTTCCCCACCCTGCACCTCACATCACTTCCCCCCCTGTCCCTCACATGTCAGCAGCCCATCCCCCCCTCACATGTCAGCAGCCCCCCCCTCACATGTCAGCAGCCCACCCCCCTCACATGTCAGCATCCCACCCCCCCTCACATGTCAGCAGCCCACCCCCCACCAGACCGTTTTTCACACCCACCCCCCCACCAGCCCGTTTTTCACACCCACCCCCCCACCAGCCTGTTTTTCACACCCACCCCCCACCAGCCCGTTTTTCTCACACACACACACACACACACACACCACACACCTCTCTTAGATCAGCACATCCTCTCTCCCCGGTACTAAGCCCCGCCCCCGACATGCTCTGACCTCCCCGGCAGCCTGCTATTGAAGAAGAAAAAACACACGGCTGCCGCATCCTCCTCATGCTGCTGCTGCCCCCGCGCACTGCAAAACCTGGGGGCTGAGAGGGAGAGGGAGGGAGGAGGGAGGAATCTGCGCCATTTTTTAAAACTTTTTTTTTTTTAATTTATTTAATTAACTGGCGCCCGGCCAGAGTCATCGCGGGCCACACAGAGAGGCCAGACGGGCCACATGCGGCCCGCGGGCCATATGTTGTGCAGGCCTGACATACACTATAGATTGTCATGGTAGACCAGGTCTCATCAACACATTAATACAGGGATTCTGGATTAAGCACAAGAAGGAGGGCAAAATAAATTGTAATTTCTTTTCTTTTCAGACAAACACACAATTCTTTACAATTACACTTAATAAACACTTACTGGGATGGGGAAACAAAATAAAATGACCACGGAACTAATGACTTGAATACAAAGTCTATGGGCACCCCTACACGCATGCAAGTGGGTGCGCAATTTGAGCCGTGCGACAATCCTTGGCTAGGGACACAAGTTATAAAATACAATGGTGATAGTGCAATATTGTTAAGGTGAAATGGATAAACTCAAATACAGATGACACTGCTCTCAATATATACTCACAAACGTGTGAGGTTATTCAGGCACATAAAGGTATCTTTTAAGGTATTGTTGTTAGTCCTTCAGTCATCAGGAGATACAGCAGTCAATGCAGCCCCATACAGATGTACTCCCAGGAACCTTAATCAAAGATACGACTGGACATAGTGCAGACTGTATGTATAATTTATGAAGATAAGTCAAAACAAGTTTACACTCACATGGTTTTAAATAAGGATAAGCATTTAGATCTCGATGGATCTCTCCGGCCGGGTGAATGGTGTTTCAGCTCCCCCTCTCTCGTGGCGTGCGTTCCACCGGTGCGTTCCAAACACCGGAAGTGATGTCATCCGCCGCGTCCACTTCCTGGGGTTCCGACCGTCTCAGGGATAGAGCGTCACTCTACGCGTTTCACCACATAGGTTTCATCAGGAGTGACATTCTATTGCTCAATGGTGATATATATACCCTAGATTGTGTTCTCATTGGCTGGTAATTCACCTGATTCTATTAAGGTTAATTATATATGCTTGAGACTATAATAAGACCTGAACCAGTCTCAAGCATATATAGTGTCATCTGTATTTGAGTTTATCCATTTCACCTTAACAATATTGCACTATCACCATTGTATTTTATTTCTTTTTTACATATATTGCGCTTCCCGGACATTTCATCGCTACTATTCTACATGAGGATTGACTGAGCAAACCTCAACTGGGTCACAGCTGCATCATATATTTGTATAAGTATCACTGTACTATTTATAGTATTATTATTGGTTAAATCTGATTATTTAGAGCGCCACATTTTGATAAGTTTCCTTTGTAGGGACACAAGTTGCCACCCCTGTATCTGTGCCGAAAGGAATCTTTTCATTGGATCCTTACAGGATTCGTTCGGGAATCCTTAGCTCTAACGAATTCTGGAAGAGGGGCACGATCCTTGGTTACAATGTTGTTAATCCCTCAAACTCCGGAACCGCTGACGCTGTAACTTGGACGAGACTTAGATGGAACTCAGATGAATCTAACTAGGACTGGGCTGCAGGCATTTTTATAGAGTAAAAGGTCCTATCTCTAACATACCCAACAAATCCTCCCGTGGGAACAACTTTTCCCACCTATCCCAGACTTGCCAGTAGCTCACAAAAATTGCAGAATTTGCTTCCCGGTTTGCTACGAGCATGTGCTAACTTGACACCTCAGCTGCTTAGCATATGGGCCCAACCCCTTACCTGGCAACAGTAAGTCTGGGGTTTGGCTACCAAATGTTGATAGCCCATACTTCGCACCGATATCTGGTACTTTGCAATAATACGGCCACCCTAACACCTAGGGTCTCTGAGGCTTTACAACTCCGGAATTCTCTAGAAACTGGGACACCAACTCAGCAGGGTGCCCATTGAAGTACGGACATGAAAAATTCCTCAGCTCATTCATCCTTAACATATTGACAAGTTAATGGATTCATTGCCGGGCTGACGGGAAAGGGTTCCTGCCTTTACATTTTAAAACATAACTGAAACACATTTTATTTTTATATGTACTTTCTGTATGTGTGGGTGATATAAAAATAACATGTATGTGAATGTTACATTCTCAACTATCTGTATTCCAAAAATTAGAGTGCCAGCTCCTTCCTAACAAAAGTTAGCTACTTAATTGAATAGGCTCTGTGATGTGGTTTGCGGTTTGAGCTATGGCATACAATGTATCACTGCTTGCTGGCATCGGTAACCGCAGAAGAACTCCACCACTTGACCTTAATTGGTTAACGAGACCGCAGGAGAGATACATTTTGGCGCGCACAGAGAGGAAGAAGTTAGTTGGTGTTGGGATAAGATAGGGGGAGGTAATGTGTGTAGGGAGCAAGTGGCTCATACACTAGGCCAGGTTATTACCCCCCTAGACCCCAGCTAGACCCAACTCACCATTAAGATTGTGGCTGCTCTAGGGAAGGCCCCTGCAGTTTGGGACTTTGCCCTGTTAGCAGTCAGTTTAGTCAGGGACACAGTTGCAGTGCTGCGTGCTCTGACAAGAAGGGTCAGTGTTGAAGGGAATCATTCTCTGCAGTAGCAGAGACAGAGCCTGTCTGAGTGGTGAGGTCCACCAGAGGGAGACTATCCACCAGGAGGAGGATGCCATCGCTGAGACTTCGGCGCTTGACACAGACGAGTCCTCTTCAGTTCTGCAATACCCAAAGCCCTGCGAGGTGACTGGGTAGTTGTGCCAGTAGTATTACAGGGTGACACTGTGGATGTTATGGTTATGTGTTCTGTGTTATCTGCCTATAGTAAACTGTTTTACCTGTACTCTGGTGTATGTGATTACTATATGTGGATCCTGTGTCAGGGGTCATTCAACCCTTAGAATCCTACACAGGTGGAGGTGCTGTGTTTATATGAGTATCGTTCCAGAGGATACATACCAGGCTCTAACAGGTCTCCTGTGAACCTGAGAGGTAAAAGCACCACACCGGGTAATACATATAGATTCCCCTCACATGCACTCTATCTGCAATGGGAGGGGGGGGTTCAAAGTGTGTTACATGTGTATTGTGCAAGCCTGGCCAAGGGCCCCCCCAAGAGAACCAAGAAAACAGAGGGAACATGCTAAACATGTTCATACCAGACCTCTGTGACTTGCCAAGAGAACAAAGGATGTAGGCACTATTATACAATGGTACTTCGTCAATGCAATCATTTAGACCCCTTGGACTTAATGTAGCTAATACATAAATCCAATATGTCTCCCTGGTGTTGAGTCTCCTATATCTATCTGCACTTAATAATGAAGAAGAGATAGTCTCCAAACCCATGACAGTAAGTGAAGATGGATCCTTATTATGTTTGTCCAAGTAATGTCTGGACAAACTGTGTGTAAGCAGACCATGTATTATATTACGCCTGTGTTCTAGGAAGCGCATACTAAGAGCACGCGCTGCCCTACCCACATATTGATAACCACACGGCAGGTTAAGATATATACTGTGAATGTGGATTGGCAATTGACATAACCTTTAACCTGATAAACAGAATTGTTGGAGTGTGATATAATCTTTTCCACTTTATTTAAATGTTTACATGTTAAACATCTTTTGGTATCACATTTATAGAATGGTCAATATTTCTTTTTAATTTGCTTGGAGCTAGCCAAATTTTTTAATTCCTTGCTCTTTGAATAGTTGGAAATAATTAGAAAAAATATAAATGGATAGACAGCGCCTCCGGAGTACCACACCTAGCTATAACAACCTAATTCACTTAACAATATATATTGTTAAATGAACACAGATGACTATTGTATACAAAAAAAACTAATTAATTGTTAACAAGAATAAAAAATAAATATATAAAACAAAACCAATGTGATGCTATAATGGTGCTAGAAACAATTTTCCTTCCCCATTCCTCCTCTCCCCCCCCCATTTTCCTACCCCTTCCCCTCCCCCCAACCCCTCCCCCTTCCCACTTGGGTCAACATGCATTATACGGCCATTCAGGTATTAATGGTACTGATGCAGCGGCCGTTATTCGAACACTTCACGCGTAATGTACATCGGAATCCCGATTTGAAACCGTGGGATGAATTCCAGCCTCCCGCACTAAGATGTGAGCGCGGCGAGTGCAGAAAAATGAATTTTAGTGTTCTGGCTTTTAAAAACATGAAATTGACACAGTAGCACAGTAGCACAGTACTGTACACATTACAATTCATCCATTTTATTGCAAACGAAGAAACAGAATCCATGAAATTCAAACAAAACATCTGCGATAAGTGCGGGTGCCTGTGGCGATTGACCGCATTCATGCTGCGTGGGGAAAAGCAGAGAACTCCAAATCGGCGCCGTGATGTTTTTGAATAACGGCCTCTGCATCAGTATATCTTTTTTATTAGGTTAAAATACATATACAAAGTAGAGCAGAACAATCTCGTACGTGTTTCACGCTGACTTGCGCTTTTCAAAGAGTGCTAGTCATCTACATGATGATCGAATATATAGCAATCTCTCAACCACCGCCTCCACTTCCTGTGCTCCACAATAAGTGACCCATCAACAACAGGGGAACACAAGTTTGTAAGAGGGAGCATGAGAGCAAGCCACTGGTGTGGAGTTGCCATTATAGGTGTATGTACTGTACATAAATGAATGGACAAACATATAAAATCAATAAACAGTGGAAAACAATCCAATATATATTCAAACAATAATAATGCTAAACTTAATATAGATGTAAAGGATATACATGAATAATGCCTAACCTGAAGAGTTGATTGCTTATATTAAATTATTAATAGTCAGCATGGATTTATGAAGGATAGACCATACCAAACTACCCTTATTTGTTTCTTTGAGGAGGTAAGTAGGAATTTAGACCAGGGTAATGCAGTTGATGTGATCAACTTAGATATTGCAAAGGCTTTTGATACGGTTCCACACAAGAGGTTGGTGTACAAAATTAAGCAAATTGGACTCAGTAAAAATATATGCACCTGGATTGAAAACGGATTGAAAGACAGACAACAGAGGATTGTCCTAAATGGAACTTTTTCAGGTTGGGCTAGGGTCATGAGTGGAGTACCACAGGGATCGGTACTGGGACCACTGCTTTTTAACTTGTTTATTAATTACCTTGAGGTTGGCATCGAGAGCAAAGTCTCCATCTTTGCTGATGATATTAAATTGTATTAGGTAGTAGAATCAGCCTTGCTAGTGTTGTTTTGTCTGTGTGTTATGTCTGTTTTGTGTTGTTAGTCCTGAATGCCCTTTGTCAACATTGATTGGCATACTGCACCATAATTTGTTTTGTTGTCTTTTCTCCACATATTGCACTGCTGTATGGTGAGAGCCGTTTCTTCACCCCTTCACTGCCTATTCACTTAAGGACACTTTTGGGATTCTCCACTGAATGGTTTGGATTTTCATTTGATTGACATTTATTCAATGGACGTCTTAGGCGCCGTTAATGCTTTTTTTCTATGTTCTGTTGTCTGACTGTACTGTAGGTATTTGCCAGGCTGCCCGTTTTTCACTGATATTCATTTAAGTACACATTTATTTTATTTTTATTTTTTAGCGCTGTTTTACACCGTCTTTTTTCGCTGTAGGTAGTAGAATCAGAGCAGAATGTAATTTCTCTCAGAAGGACTTGGAGAGACTGGAAACTTGGGAAGGTAAATGGCAGATGAGATTTAATACAGATAAATGTAAGGTTATGCATTTGGGAAGCAACAATAAACAGGCGACTTACAAATTAAATGGGGATAAATTGGCGGAATCCTTGATGGAGAAGGATTTAGGAGGGCTTGTAGACAGCAGGCTTAGTGCCCAAAGTCATGCAGTAGCTGCAAAGGCAAACAAGATCTTATCTTGCATTAAACGGGCAATGGATGGAACATAATGATGCCCGTTTATAAAGCATTAGTAAGATCACACCTTCAATATGGAGTACAATTTTGGGCGCCACTCCTTAGAAAAGACATTATGGAACTAGAGAGAGTGCAGAGAAGAGCCACCAAACTAATAAAGGAGATGGACAATGTAACTTATGAGGAGAGGCTAGCTAAATTAGATTTATTTACATTAGAAAAGAGGCGTCTAAGAGGGGATAGGATAACTACAAATATATCCAGGACAGAACAAGGAGCTTTCAAAAGAACTATTCATCCCAAGGGCAGTACAAATGACTCGGGGGCATCCCTTTAGGTTGGAGGCAGGGAGATTTCACCAGCAACAAAGGAAAGGGTTCTTTACAGTAAAGGCAGTTAAAATGTGGAATTCATTACCCATGGAGACTGTGATGGCAGATACAATAGATTTGTTAGAAAAAAAAAGTCTGGACATCTTTTTAGAAGGGAAATGTATACAGGGATATACCAAATAAGTAAACATGTGAAGGATGTTGATCCAGTGAGTAATCCGATTGCCAATTCTTGGTGTAGCAGGCTTCCCCCTAGCCCCCCTTACCACCGCAGGAGAACGGTTACAGGGCGCTGCCATCAGTTACAGGGCGCCACCATCTTGTTGGAGCTCGGGGTTGCGCAGTGTAGTTGTGCACGCGCTGTACAGTGCCAGGAGTGCCGGCGGCAATGTTAAGGTGGGCATGAGGTCGCACATGCGTAGAGCCACCGCGGTAGCCATTACAGGATCGCGCGTGCGCAGTAAAGATAGCGCACGCGGTTCCAATGCTAAAGAGGTCCTGAGTGGACTATAATTCCCAGCAGCCTCTGGGGATTGCCATTTCACCCACATCACGTGCAGCCAGCCAGCAAATAGGGTTTTGCAGCTTCTCCTGTGGAGGAAGGCTACAATGTTGCGGGGACCACGTTTGGCAGTTGGAGCTGGGAGCAGGAAGGGGAAGGAAGGGGGTAGGGAGCAAGTGGCTCCTACACCAGGTAAGGTAGTTCCCCAGATCCCAGGCAGGCCCCAATCCCCACCAGGTTAGGGGGTAGGTACTGAGGGATGGCCCCTAGGTTAGGGACCCAGCCCTTAGGTGTGAGTGTGCAGTCTTGTCAGTATCACGGCTGGTAGTGCTGTGAGCGCTGACAAGTAGGCACAGTGTGTGTGTGCAGTGCAGATTCCGCAGATTCCGGAATCACAGGGTAAGGTGTCTATACCCCCATCCTCTCTTAGTGATTCCAGCGACCAACAACCAGCCGTTGTGATGCGCCAGCCGGCAGACCAACCAAGTGAAGCTGAAGATAAAGAGACATTTATCCCATCTGCTGGCCCTGCTGTGGGCTCGTGTGCCCTACCGCTGCCAGTCCGGCCTACTACAATGGTACCATCGGTCCCAGGCTTGGGATGAGTACTTGCTAACCCCGCCAAAGGTAAGGTGAATGCCCAGGAAAAGTTAGGTGCACTTCCGCTTGTGGCACAAGAGCAAACGCTGGTGTGGCCGGAGCCACGGAAGAGTCCCAGTGTGCCGGAGCAAGAGGAACCCATCGCAAGCCAGCGGAGTGGTGAGGAACCTCCTTACTCCCCACAGGCTCCGATGGAGGTGGCCGTGGAAAAGGCCCCAACTAAAGTTCATGCTGAGCAGCAGAACGTAGCTAGACATCCGTGTGCCCAAGGTGAGACTGCTCATGACCTGACGGTGGGCCCGTGTGTCACCCTAACTGAATGGAGTGTGAGTCCGTGCATTCCAACCCAAATGGTCCCAGGACTGGGATCCAATGCTCCCGAGTTTCCAGAAAGTGAGTAGACTGCCCCAGAAGTGCCGGTGACAGGTCCCAAGACAGCCGAGGTGGAAACTGACAGCGTCCCCGAGGACCTGTTGGCCACCGTAAATCACCGCAGTGGTAAGGTATCAACCCTTTACCCCCTGCAGGACAAAACAGAGACTTTGAGTACAGAGACATTGCTACTTGCTCGCTTCCCAGTGGAAGCCTCCCAAGTTCGTAGGGACAAGGACTGTGTTGTGAGTGATTCAGTGAAATTTGCCTCCTTTAAGCACAAAAAGGAGCGATCCATTCACAATGTGGTGGACTGCGGGAAAGGGCAAGATCTTCTGGCCTACTGCATCCATGCCGCAGATGGTCGGGTAAAGGTCTGGCAAAGAGACACTGTGCTATTCCTTTACCCATGGGGAGGAAGCAGTGTGGAACCAGTGACTGTTGCACCTGAGCGTGACTTCCAAGACATTACCCAGGCGGAGGCTCACAAAAGTCAAAGTGAGGTACCCCCACATTATCAGTTCGGGGCACCCCACAAATGGTCTCAGCAAGCAGCTAACACTCAGCTGGCCTCGGTTATCTTATGTGAACTGAACTGTACCCTATTGTTTAGAGTCAAGTGTGATAAGTTGTACATATCATGCCCTGCATTTTTTTGTATAAACTTATGCTGAGTGACGTCGTTCCCCAAGCGGGGACGTTGGATTTTTCACCAGGGGGAGAGTGTAGCAGGCTTCCCCCTAGCCCCCCATACCACCTCAGGAGAACGGGGACCCCCGTGGTATGTCGGGGAGCTGCGGGGGCATTCGCGTCATCAGGGGCTGCTGGCGACATCAGTTACAGGGTGCCGCCATCTTGTAGGAGCTTGTGGTTGCGCAGTGTAGTTGCGCACATGCTGTACAGTGCCAGGGGTGCCGATGGCAATGTTAAGGTGGGCGTGAGGTCGCACATGCGTAGAGCCACCGCGGTAGGGTTTTGCAGCTTCTCCTGTGGAGGAAGGCTACAATGTTGCGGGGACCACGTTTGTCAGTTGGAGCTGGGAGCAGGAAGGGCGAGGAAGTGTGTAAGGAGCAAGGCTCTTACAGTAGGCCAGGTTACCCCCAGGTCCAAGGTAGGTCCCACTCCCCACTAGGTTAATGGGTAAGTTCTTAGGGAAGGCCCCTTAGATAGGGACCCTGCCCTTAGGTGTGTGTAAGTCTAGTCAGTGGCACAGCTGCCATGCTGTGTGCTCTGACTAGAATATACAGTGTGGCTTTGAAGTGCAGCCACAGCAGTTATTTGGCTGTGTCAGTGAGAGGCCCCTCATAGGAAGAAGGGGGGTTGCTTTCTAGTTGTTCAGTGTGTGTTATATCACCAGTGCCAGTTGCACGTGGTGAGCTGCCAGAGTCTGGGATCAGACAGAAGCTACAGGGAGAGTTCTTCTGCGTGCAGGGACTAGGGTAGAGGTATACCACAGGGCCCAGTTAGTCCCCTATGACACCAAAGGAAGCTGTATGGTATAGGGTCGGCCTTAGGACAGGGACTCCTTCACCATATTTAGAGAGCAAGAGGATTTCTGTCTGACAGTACCTGACTGTCAGTACAGCGTGTATCAGAGACTGTGTTCAAGGATCATCCCGGCTGGAGATTCCTTTCCCTGTGGAGTCAGCGTGTGCATCCATTACTGCAGAGAGCTGCGCCGCACGCCGTGGGACCACTGTGCGTTGTTGCTGAGTTCCAAGGATTTTCCTGACCAGGACTGGTCAGGGAGGTAATATACATTAAGTGCACCACCGGGCCCCAACACAGGGAAGCGCTATCCCTCACACTCACACTTTCTTTACTGTTGTGGACACTCAAGAGACTGAGGGGAATGTGATGATGGACATTTGGGTGAGGGGATGGTATGCATTCAGAGTGATGCACTGTTATTCATATATTGTTTGATGTTATGCAAAGAGAGTGTTATTGAAGTAACAGTTCATGTTCAGTAAATACTGTTTATTCACACGGTGTCTATTTACTGTATGTGGGTCTGGTGAGGGCACACTCCCACCCCGTTGGGATCCCTCATCAGTGGAGGCGCTGCACCGAGTGTAAGTACATACCCCAGGTTCCCCGTGGCGGAAGCTCAGCTCTCCTGGTTGCCAAACAGATACAGCACCACACTGAGAAGTAGTCAGATACACCTACCTACCCCAATCTCACTTAGGGGGGGGGGGGAAGAGGCTACATTGGAGTCAGGAAGGAATTTATTTTTCTCCTTATGAGATATCATTGGATGATATGACTCTGGGGTTTTTTGTTTGCCTTTCTCTGGATCATTAAGTAAGTACACAGGCGGCACACTTAATTCGAGTACGGCTCATTCCGCAAGCCGGGATATGTCCCGGCTTGCGAGCCGCACTCCCTCAGCGTGCCGCGCATCACCGATGCGCGGTCACGCATCATCGGGTGCCTGTGTCGCCTGTACGCGTGCCCAGGGCTCCCCGAGGGAGCCCTGGTGTCGCGCGGATGTTAGGACGGCGGCGGGACGTTCCGGGACCCGGCGGACCCGGTAAGGAGAGGGGGAAGCCCCGATCGGCGGGCCTCTCCTCCGAGGCTTCGGCGCGCGCCCGGCACCCTCCGGCGCGCGCCAGGTTACTGCTGCGGCCGAGAACGGGCAAATGCTCGAATAAACTCGGCCGCAGCAGTAGATATAGGATAAAGTATCTGTTGTCTAAATTTAGCACAGGTTGAACTTGATGGACGTATGTCTTTTATCAACCTCATCTACTATGTAACTATGTAACGCAGGGACCCCCACTGTGTTAATCCGATGGGCCATTATAGTGTCTATGGATTATGCTGCATCAGTGTTTGCGAGATGCTTGTGGATTTTCTTCACACGCTGCGCCAGAACCGACAGTTGCATCTGTACATTTTTGTGTTTTTGTGCATTCAAATGAGATGAATATGTCTTTTTATAAATAGATTTATTAGTGAATATGGCAGTCATTTTTTTTAAATATTGTCACAATGCTATTTCTTAACAAAGCCACATTTTAACATTGATATCAACCTTTAGTGAATTTAGCTCAATGAACCTAAGTTGTAAAGATGTACAGTACTGTACTGTATGCTACAGTATATGATGCTCTCATAACTTCCTTAAAAAAACAAGCAGCAGTGAAGTTTGTAGGAGAAAAGCAAACATGTCATGATCACCAACATACAGTACCTGTTAAATCACAAATAAGCTTATACTGTCAGACATAGAGTACAATATGCATCCGGTAACCTGTCAAGTTCATAACAGATGATGTATCAGTTTCTACTCTAACTCTAAAGTGTGGAGACTGGTATAACACAATTGTCAGTATATAAAGTCATTTTAATAAATCATCACTTAAATCCATATACATTAATTGCCTAAATAACAGAAGTCATGATTAGAGTTATGTTTGTAGAGTATGTACAATACCTGCAGCAATATTGAAAATGCTACACTTCAGTAATGTTCCTGTTTATAAATCCTTCAGGAATTGATCTATTTTAGTAGCAGCAGTGTTTCTTATATTGTTAGTAGTTAGCAGAAAGTAGGAGAGTGTCATACTTTACAACCGGTGTCACTATGTTAGTGAAAAATTGAAAAAATAATGATCAAGCTGTAGAAATATTTCCTATACAGCAAAAAGAATAATAAAGTTCTATCCAGTTCATTATCTATTAACAATCATTGTTGGTTAAAACAAAAATAACATCTTGAAGAGTGAATTGTAGAAGTTTTTAACACATGCAATACTTAGCATTTCCAGAAATATCATGCTTTCAGGTTTCATCAAAAGAAAATAAACTGTAAAACTAAGATTATATGAAGACAGTATATGAAATCCAGTAAATTACTCGGTTTTAAAGGTTTAACTTTGAACATTTATTCTACTTGTCATATTACGTCAGTAAAGCTACTTGACGGTATAAATACAGAAGCAGCGGCTGTTATTCGAACAAATCACGGTGCCGCATTAACGCAACCAATCGCACCAGGCACACGTGTTTATCGCTGTTGCTTTGTTTGAATTTCATGGATTGTGTGCAATTAAATGCAATTAAATTAATTGTAATGTTTACAGCAGGGGGGCGCAAACTTTTTTCCCTGCGCCCCCCTGCCGGCTGTCCCCTCACTCCCACGCCCCCCCCAACCCCAACTTACCCGCGCTCCGGCGTAATGACGTCACGTTGCCATAGCAACGTGACGTCACTTGACCTCGCAGCGTCATTTTGACGCCGCGTTGCCATGGCGACGCAGGGAGGAAGCTGCCGGAGCCACAGTAAGTTAGGTTTACAGAGGCCCTGCAGCTCCCCCGGCACTTAATTTAAGTGCCTTCGGGAAGCGCGCGGGGCCTCTGTAAACCCCGCGCCCCCCGTCGGCAGTGTCGCGCCCCCCTGGGGGTCGCGCCCCACAGTTTGCGCACCGCTGGTTTACAGTACTGTGCTACTGTGTCAATTTCAGGTGTTTAAAAAACAGAACACTAAAATGCAATTTTCTGCACTCGCCTGCACTCGCGTGTAAAAGCGGTACGGTTGGAAGAAATCTCATGCCATCACATGGGTAATCCGAGGTAAACACAGAGTGAAGTGTTTCAATAACGGCCGCTGCATCTGTATCACTCATCTGTTGCTTAAAGTGTAACCTTTAAGTGAAATTAAGGGGGTCATGCACTAAGCGGCAAAAAGTCACATTTCGCCCGTTTTGCGCAAAAAAATGCTTACTACGATTCAGCAAGCCCCGAGCAGCTGGCAAAAACCGAAAAAAGTGCCTTTAATTGTTGGCGTGAAAACATTTTCGGCAGAGGCGTGGCGAAAAGCCAGTTTTTGCCGCTACTCGCCAGGTTTTCAAACACGCTCAATTCTAGTAGCCCCGAGCAGCTTTTCGCCACTACTCTCCACTCTAGAATTGAGATTTTCACTCCAATCAGTCCTGGCAACTCAAGTTGGGAGCCTGGTGCAGCCCTGCCATTAGCTGCTCCTCCTTTATATGCTCAGCCATAACTGATCCAAATTGGCTGAGCATAACTTTTATTTGTGACTAGTGCTTGCCTCAAGCAACCTGCTGCTGTCTTGTCTTGTGATCTCACTGCCTGCTGCCTTCGTTGAACTGGACACTTGTTTGTACCTGGACCTCTGTCTTCTCTGACCCTTGACCTCAGCTTGTATTTGGACTCCCACCTTCTGTACTCCTGGACCCTGGCTACGCACAATGACCATCCAACGTCTCCAACCCCAGACCACGGCGAGTATCACGACCCTTCTAACCTCTCCCACCCTGACGCGGCTAAACAACTACGACTCCGCAATCCAGACGCCGTTACATGGTTGTTGGTCTGTGTATTCTAACATCCCCACCTCAGCCTTGTGGTCCCGTCCTGTTTGTGGTGAGCACCCATTACAGTGTGCAACTGAACGGGCGCCTTGGAAGACATGCAGGAAGGACGAGGAAGCCATCACCTTGCGTGCCGGTGTGTCAAAGACCTGCCGGAGTTCATGAGTAAATAGAGAGAGTTTGGGGATGAGATCCAGTCTATTCTCCCAAATAGGCGATGCCCAGACCAGGGCTTCATCCATCAGGGGGGACATAATATACGCCGCACAGGAACGCTGTGAGAGAAACCAGGAGGGCAATAGTTTGAATTTGGTAAAACACAGATTCAGAAAACCGTGATAGCCGGGTGGATCCCCGCCATAGCGGTTAGGAGTGGGAAGTCATGGTTTCAAGGAGGCATGAGCGGCAACCAGTTCGGGCACGAACACTGCGGAGGGGCAGGGGGTGCTGCTGAATGCTGTACCTGGTCCGATGCTGATTGTACAGTGGTCCAAGTATATAATTCTTATCCAAGTACAGCTCAAGTTAATGGAACAGGTTGGTGAGCAGAGTCAGGACTCGACCCACCACAGCAAGGTCCATGTTTTCAGGGCTGAGCATACTGTAACGGGTGTTTGCTGCAAAACAGGATGGTATCACGAGGCCGAGGTGGGGATTGGATACATCGACCTGGAGCCATGAAGCCGCATCTGGATTGCGAGTTTCATAGTCGTGGGTAGCCAGGTCGGGGTAAGAGAGGTGCTAGCCAGGATCGAGGATTGCTGAGGTATGGATCGTAGAGTTCACTAGCTGGGTCGAGGTAGTAGAAGTCAGCTAGAACAAGGTAGGCAGGACAAGGCAATGCAAGGCGACACAGAGTGACTGCGACCAGCACGATGTCACAAGGGATTATGCTCTGTCAACTTCCTGGTGGAAGAGGCTGAGCATAAATCGCAGGGACAGCCAATTATGCAACCAGAGCTTGACAGGGGTGGTATGGGCACCCAATCCTCACAGATTGTGACCCCTGCTTTCGGCCTGCTGCCTGCCTCTGATCATTGCCTATCCACTGACCATCGCCATCTGCCTGGCAGCCTTAGGCTGCGGTCCCAGTACACCCTGTGCGCACGGCGTGGCGTGCACTGTGCCTGTAAGCACCGCCCCTCAATGGGGCTGGGCCCACTACGCACCGTCACGCAGAAGGTGCATCCGCGCCGTGCGGCAGGGTTTTTCATAACTCAATAAAATTGAGTTTACTCCTAGCGACGGAGGCGTGGCCACGCCCCCACCGGCGGTTCACCCAATGAGGGCGAACCAGCCGCGTGACGTAATGGCCATGCCCCCGCAAATCCCCAACCATGCTCCCTCCCGTTGCAAGCTCCCCTCTCCCTGTCAGACCGCAGATCGCGGTTAGTGCTTTGACACGCGCCGCCCCCCCCCGCCGGGCGCGCGTGTCACAGACATTACTGGGACCGCAGCCTTAGATACCTGGGATATATGCTCATTGGACATACAAAGTGTATTTAAATGATTTCAATTAGTATATATTCCACGTATTTCATATGTGTTCACTCTCATATAATGGTCATTAGCATTGGGAATATGCAATAACCTCAGTGAAAATAACGTCTATTAAGGATTTTAATCATGTCCCTTTACTAGCTACAAGTTAACAGACCTCTGTGGATCTGGGCTCTAGTGTCAGTCTATCAAGACACTTGCACCAACTGTGGGGCCTATTCAGTAAATTTCCATAAGTGACTTATCAACAGTTTTGAGCACTTTTGTAGTGGGTTTGCATGAGTATCTATTCAGAGAGCTCTGATAACATGCCATACTTGCTACAAAACTGCTCCTTCCCAATAAGTTGCACTTCCGCTCAGAGAAACCGAGCGGTAGCCCAAAAAATGCTCAAACTCACTTTTGACAAATTAAGCTATTCGGGTACCGCCAAGATGCAGATCGTGGCTACAGCTCACAGATTCTGATCTTTCAACCTGATGTGTGGCAAGATGGGATCCATGATGTGCATCTGCTGGAGAAAATGTATTGTTACTATGTCGGATTGAAGTCTGGGGTCTCCGGGTCTGACCCACATTAATACCAGCTCCGGAGACCCCCTGCTTCAATCCTATGTAATAAAATAAATTTACACACAGCTTCATTATCTTAGTGGTTAGCCACTAAGGTAAAAACAGCCTGTAAGAACTGTGCAGGGAGAAGCTCAGTTCTCTCTGTGCAGCTCTTACAGACTGCGGCAGGCAGATCATACGGGCAGAACTCTAAAAAAGCAACTGCTACTGTAACTCAATCGGTAGGGCATTGTCCTACCAAACGGTATCTGACATGTGATAATGCTTTCTGAATACCGTAATAACACAAATGTCATACCTTGAGGTCAGAACATGCCAACCCTATCGATATGGTACTGATTTTATCAGAGCTTCCTGAATAAGCCCCTGTGCATTTTTCACTCATCTACAATTTTGGTGAGTGCCAGATGTAGAAGTTACCCAGAACACATATTATGATGAGATGTATCAAATGATGTGCCTACAGTATCTTGCTCCACTTCTTTGTGCCGAAATATCTGCCAACTTTGTTGTCGCGTAAGCAATCTACTGTATACAAGAAGCTTTACAACCAAACTTTTTCATATGAGCCAACAAAGTTATAAATGAAGCAGTTGAGGTAAAACGTATTTTACGATGTGCTGGTACAGTACATCTCCTTTCAAATGAATAGCCTAGCCTTACAACAGCACTCAAGCAAAAATAAAGAATCTAAATATACCATGCACACGAAGCAATGAAATAATAGTGTCACGTGCACACTAGATAGTCATTTTCTTCAGGTTAGTCCTATTAGGAACGTGGATGATCATGTGCTCTTTCCAAGAGTTATATACTGTAAAAGCCTCACGATAAAAGAGTACAATTAAGACATTGGGGGTTATGCACTAAGCAGTGATAAGTGCTTTTAAGTGAGATAAAAAGCCATTATAGCGTGATATTGCCTGCTGGGAGATTCACAAGGCAGTGATAAGTCTTTTAAGTGAGATAAATGCCTTTATAGCATGATACTGTCTGCTCTGAGATTCACAAAGCAGTGATAAGTGCCTTTAAGTGGGATAAAAAGCCATTATAGCCCGATACTGCACTGTTATCACTGCTTTGTGAATCTCACAACAGGCAGTATCACGCTAGAAAGGCATTTATCTCACTTAAAAGCACTTATCACTGCTTTGTGCATAGCACCCAGAAAACCCACTTATCACTGCTTAGTGCATAACCACCATTGTATTCACATGTAGAAAACCGAAGTAAATGCTATTTGAGGGAAAGTCAGAGCAGGGAGGCTGTGCCCGTGTTCTCTGCTGATGATAATTATGCAAGCAAAGAATTTCTGACATTACTGAGAAAAATGTAATCAAGTTGTCTACGAGAGACGAGTTTGTGGTGTACAGCACGTAGGTAAGGCAATAATTACCGAACAAGACCAATAACAAAGAGAAAAACGAAAAGGTCAATCTCTTCAGTTTGTTGCATTTTCAACACCGACCAAAACAACAAATATCAGGCAACGTACAGTTTGTGTCAGCAGAAAGTAATTAGAGACAGGAAGAGCGATCACCGTGACACTTCCTCCTTATTAGGGCATTTGCAGACATTTACTGCTCCAGCAGAGATAGTAACACTGAGACAAATTAGTAATGTGCAACAGGAAAAAAAGACATAGTTATGATGAAAGGTAAAAAGTTCAAGATTATTGTAAAAATTCTATTAAGGAGCATTAAAATATTTTTTGAGGATAGAACAGAAGTTAAAACATTTGATATATGTCATTCAATGTCAACACAAGTTCTAATTTAATTAATGAAATTAGGCTTTAAAGTAGGTTAGGTTTCTCTTTTATTTCAAGAAAGACCTGTGACATCAGGGATTCAGCTACAGAAGTTTCAAACGAGTTATGAGTGCTAGTGCAGCACTTTTTTTTTATGTTGACAGAAAGCCAAGAGAAGTCAATTAGGTCTAGTACTTCATTAATGATCCCCACAAATCACATTTATAGCAAGTCTCATATTGAGTGCTATGCTAGACGGTCCCATTTCTAAATACTGTTTTGACGTGCTTGTATTATGGCATTGCATATAATACTGGGATAATTAACTTTTACTTTTACTGTGGTGAATCCAAGCAAAACTCTTTAAGACATTTGGCCAATTAAAAGTTCTTTGGAGCTTATGTAAGCTTATGTACATATGAAAGGTAGGGGGAAAAATGTTGATGAAATTGCTGCATGGCAGAAACTGCTGGACTATTAAGAAAGGGATAAAAATAAATGAGTGCATAGTGTTAGATTTATAATAGCCTCCTGGTTCTTTTTGATTTCTGTTAATTTCCCAAGGTAAAACCCCATGGTGATATTGGCAATAAAATATGGAAATCTTCATTTCATTAGTCAAAATGAGTAAGAATGTGCCCTTTAAAATGAGACACTACATCCCATTTTCGTTTATTTTTATTTTTATGGAGAAACCTATTTGTAGTTGTTCACAAACCATACTTTGGGTGAACTGCCAAAGGAATAACCCATCCTTTTTTACAAATGTTTTTTAATATGCTTTGGTACACTGCGAATTACAGTAGAATTCACACCATGGATTCCTACAATTACTATATATTGACCATGCCAGTAAGAAACATATGTAGCTGTGAAAATTAAAACACTGAATTCATTGATGATAAATGGAAGTAATCTGAATATTTTACACATATAATTTACATATTTATATAGTATACAGAAAAGGGGTTGTAATGAAAAATTGAAGACTAAGAGTTTCACAATTAAATATACAATTTTCCTTAACTGCATGATTATCGGTTATTTAACAATACTGTAGTGAGTTTTAAGTTAAGGCCTCCCCTCCAAGATACTGACAGATACTGTAAAATACAATACATAGGTTAACTCACGCTAGAAAAATAAAATAGTAGCGTGATCAGGGATGGTAAATCATTCAAAAGTGTTTTTCCCATGTCAGAAGAGCAGCACAGCAGAAGTGAAAGGCATAATAATAGAAAACCAGCAACAGAAGATGAAACGCGTATGATTATTAGTGGGAGTTACTTTTTCCAATCTCTTCCCCCTACTCCCAAGAGAAATAAACAACAGAGGGAGGAAATATTGCCTCATTATTGTCTTCATCCCCAGATTCAACTTAATCCTCAACATCCTACTCCTCTCTAACTTTGGAAAAATGTAACAGTATTGTTGAAGGCCATCATCTCTTGCTCGAGAGAGGTTGTCTATAAAGAGATGCAGTTGCTGACATGTCATAGTCTTACATTTTAATCTGGTCTGTAACTGTAACTGATGACATCACGAAGCCGGCGTCACATGGTATTTTAGCCAATCAGATCGTGGGAAATAATTCCACACTCTGACTGGCTGAAATACCATGCGACGCCGGCCATCTTGGATTAATTGACGTCATCTTAAAGGCAAATGAAGCACAGCCATTCTGATTGGCTGGCATCATTCCTTTAAAGTGACGTCATGGGATTTACCATGGGGTTTTTTTGGATTGACAGATGAAGAAAGAAGATAAAGAAGATCAAGAAATGGTGACAGATGAAGACAGAAGAAGGTAATTAAAGAAAGAAAAAAGAAGATTTGGGTACCTGATCCGGATCTTCATGGCGGATGGCATCGGATGCTGTTGGAGGCCTTCAAGGTACGTGAGCTTCCTGTTACCCCGGGAGTCGGAGGGCCACCGCTTCTAATGGTAAGTAATATATTGAATGTTTGTAAATGTCTCTTTTTACAGGTGTCTTCATTGGATATGTTTTTTGATTTTTTGGGGGATGCACATTGACTGATAATATATTAATCTGTACCACTTTAAGGTACAGATTAATACATTATTATGACAATATTTGGGGGGCATTTGTGGCTTGGTGTTGCTGTTGGTGTTTTTAATATCAGTTTTTTATGTGGATGTGATTGTTTGTTTTTTTCCTGCTTAATGTAATAAAATGTTTGCGATTGGTGTTCGCTTGTAATGTTGTATTATGTTAGCTAATGTGTTTTATGGTTACTTCAGAGATTGTTTGAATGTATTTCTTTGTCTTTTAATGTTTACATTCATTAATGTTGTTGTAATTCATTGGTTTGATTTGTTAGTGTTACTATTCATTTTGAGTTGGTTTAGGAATTAATTGGTTTCATTGGATAATGGTTTAATTAATTAATTGTTGATGTTGTTACTGCTTGTATTGATTGGATTAGCTGGCTACTGTTTTTATTGACTTTACTTAGGTATGCTAATGCAGTGTTTAATAATGGGCAAATAATCTATTATCCATATCTGGATAATAGTAATTTTGCACATTATTGTACTGTATGTGTTAGGGTGGAGGGGAGGGGGGAGTTGTGTATTGATGTTTGTTAAATCTTTTTTTAATATACATTTGATTAATAGTGTACATGAGCAGGGTGTCTCCGGAGCTGAACAGCATTGGTTTCAGGTCCGAAGACCCCCTACTTCAGGAGATACAGGCCCCGTTATGGGTTGACGGTATCCCCTGCACTTTCAAGCTTCCGCGTCACGTGACCGGGACATTGAAATTCTACAGGGGATACCGGCACGCCATAACGGGGCCTGTATCTCCTGAAGTAGGGGGTCCTCGGACCTGAAACCAATGCTGGTCAGCTCCGGAGACCCCCTGCTCATGTACACTATTAATCAAATATATTTAGTGTACGATCGCCTGTAACAGCCTTGCATGGAGATGGCAAATCTCCATGCAAATGTTACATGCAGCTTTTTTTTCTATCAGCTAGCGAACGTGAAGTTTAAGAACGCTAGCAGGGGGAAAAAAAGCAACCCGTACGCTGTGGGTGTTTTGAGCAGGTACGTTAAAAAATTACCTCAAGGCCTTAGTGAATCGCGTCCCTGGCCTCACTTTTTAACGGACGTGCTTTTTTTGAACATCAGAACGCAAAGCCATTGAGCTTAGTGCATAGCCCCCATAGTTTTTTCTAAAGCTTCATTTATATTATTCTTTTCATATTTTCTTTCCACAAATTTTTTTGTTAGAATATTGGATTGTTCAATGAATGTTTCATTATCAATACAGTTACGTTTCAATCTCCTGTACTGTCCAAATGGGATATTTTTTATCCAATCCTTGTGATGACAACTAGTTTGAAGAATTAGATTATTAGAATCCACTTCTTTAAAATAATTGCGAGTTGTTATCCTACCATCCTCTATATAAATAGTTAGATCTAAGAAATTTATGGTGGAATTACTCACAGTGGATGTAAATTTAAAATTCCCCAAATTACAATCCAAATATTCTAAACAATCATCTAAACTCTTGCGGGACCCTTTCCAGATAAAAATAATGTCATCAATATATCTTCGCCAGGTGACCAGGTTCGCTTCCAAGCCTGCCCATGACCGTATATGGTCTTGTTCCCAAACACTCATGTAGAGGTTAGCGTAGCTTGGAGTGAACCTGGTCCCCATTACGTCCCGCAGAGTTGTAGAAAGAAATCCCCATTGAACCAAAATGCATTTTTCTTTAGGATAAAGTTAATACAGTCTATCAGGAAATCGATTTGTACTGTTTTTAATTTTCCACTTTCCATTAAGATTTTTGATATTGACCTACATCCGTCAATGTGTTTGATACATGTATAAAGAGCTTTTACGTCAGTAGTGACTAAATAATATTCATTTTTCCATTCAATCTCATTCATCAGTAGCAGAACGTCATTGGTATCTTTAAGATATGATTTTTGTTCCTTAACATATTCCTGTAAGTAGCTATCTAAAAATTCTGAGAGATTAGATGTTAGTGAACCAATGCCTGATATTATAGGCCTACCCGGAGGGTTTACAACATCCTTATGGATTTTGGGTAAAAAATAAAATATAAGGAATTTAGGATTATCTTCTTGCAAAAAATTGTGTTCGTTATCATTTATTATTCCCTTTCTTTTCCCTTCCTCCAGTGGGGAACTCATAGGCCTGACTAGCAGGGGTTAAGACAGGAATAACCTCAGGTTCAGAACACAGGGGGGTTAACTCGAGACTAGGAACAGTGGCAGCTTCTTCCTTAACGGACAGCGACAGGGAGACGGCTTGGCAATTCTTAGGAGAGGGAGGTAACCCTACAGGTATAGCAACAGGACTGGCAAAAAGGCATTTGTGAATAGAAAGTGGTAGTGGGTCAGTGTTAAAGGGGGAGGAAACATCAGCAGGGACCGTGTCAAATTCCTCTTTAGGGTGTAGAGGTACCAAAACAGTTAGGCTATCCTGAGGTGCGGGAAGAACCCCCAAAGGTCCAGCAAAAGGGCTTGAGGGAAAATGGGTGTAATTAGAATGTGCATAGGCAGCGAGGAGACGGTCCCGAAGTCTAATGGAGTGGTCGAAATCTAGGCACAGCGTATGAAACGCATCACGAGCCTGGGCCAGTAGCCTAAGATCCACAGTCTCCCAGTCTATAGTGGAAGTAGAAGGGTACAGTTGGGGAACCAGGAGCTGTTTCATTCTTCTATGGCGCTGAGGTTTAGTAAGGAGTTCATTACGAATCAGTCTTTCCAGGAGGGTTAAACCATCACACATGCCCGCAGTTTCAGGCAGAGGCAGTCTCTCAAACAGGTATGTTTTTTCAAACAGGGACTGGTCCGCAGCCTGGGACATAGGTTCAGTTAAACATTTACCAACCCCCGCCACGGTGCGGTCCAGTTTTGTGGGGCCGAGCATACTGTTACGATTGTGCTCACCACAAACCGGGGCCGGACCACGTGCCTGAGGCTGGGTTATGAAATCACTGACCTTAGACCTGGTCCGGAGTGCAAAGTTCATAGTCAAATAGGTTGGGTTCAGGAGTGGAGAGAACAGCGTTGTCGTTGGGCGAGCCAGAGTCAGGATAGGAGATATCCGGGTAGTCGTAGTCCAAGCAGGCAGTCGGCAACAGAAAATCAAGCAGGTTCTTCTGCTTCATCGCAATCGCTGCAGATCGGGAATGAGGTTAGCGCGAGTGGCATCCATGGCCCATGGCACCGGTCTAAGAGAGGGAAGACAGACCGGAGTGGGCACACTGCCAGGCAGCACTAGTAAACCAGTGCTTCAGCACAAAAGTTCAAGCTGGCCTCTGCGAAGGGAGAGAGAGCAGCAGGTCAAGGGATCCAGGAAGGTAGCACACCGGCCTCTGAGAAGAGGGGAACAGCAGGCCTCCGGGAACTAGGACAAAGGCTCGACGTAGTAGCTGCTGTAGGATACTTGAACACAGGAACGAAAGCAATGAGCTGGAACACATCACAGCGAAGACACGAGGAGAGCTGGAACACATCAACAGCGAAGTCACGAGAGAAACAGGTACTAACTCTGGAACTCAAAACACAGAGATTAGTACTTAGAGATAACAATATGTGGGCTCTTCCAGCAGCAGCAGGAAAACACCGAGGAATGAAGCAGGGTAGACGTGGTGTGGTGACTTCAAAAATTTTTATTCAAACAGACAGGTGTAGCTGGTGGATTATCTGACGCGTTTCAGCCCTAGGGCCTTTGTCAAAGAATGATCCATGTAATCATGATCTGCATGGTATATTGCTGGCACTGTTTTTAAACGGTTTTTATGTTCCCATTACATGGGTATTAGGTTGATTACCCACCTCACCTGATCTCTATCTGGTGCAGGTGTTCTGTGTTAATTCTGCCTATATCTATGTATCCCTTAAGCTGATGGATCATTCTTTGACAAAGGCCCTAGGGCTGAAACGCGTCAGATGATGCCACAGCTACACCTGTCTGTTTGAATAAAAAATTTTGAAGTCACCACACCACGTCTACCCTGCTTCATTCCTCGGTTGTGCTCTACGATGTTTTCCTGCTGCTGCTGGAAGAGCCCACATACTGCTGTTTGTTGGATTGCACACCGGTAGCTGCTGCACACGGAGGGGAGTCCCGCGGGTCACGTGACCGCCTCGCATCATACGGCTGACACGCCAGAGGTAGCGGTTTATTACAGAGACCAGAGACCAGCAGACCAGCAGAGCAATGGAGCCTATCGGTCCCCACCTACTGACACCAGAGAATAACACCGCCGGTCGCGCGACCGCCCCACGTGACGCTCTGTCACGATAGGGTTGGCGGTGCAACTACACAGTCACTGAGGACCTCACCAAGGCATCATTACTCCCCAAACCGTGAGTGCTTGCAACACTTGGTGCCCTGAGCAGGGCCAGTTGCTTTTCCTATGGTAAAAGGTTACACACATATTCATTACCTGCAGCGGTTACTATACTGACTCTGATGCACCTGATAGGATAAATTGTATTATCCAGCTCTAACTTAGAGATAACAAGCCAGGGGCTTGTGGCAGAACACGGGTAACATCCTGGAAGGATTATGCTCGGCAGATAAGCATTGTGGGGGGGGGGGAATGCAGTCTTTAAAGGGCAGTGAGCCAATCACAGGAGGGAGGTGTGTGAGTATCCTCCAATGACAGAGCACAGGGCAAAAGCTGCAGTGAAAGCTAGCACAGATGCTAATGATAGCAAAAGGGAGTATTAGGTGAACTGCAGAGATCTGTAAGGCTACAAGCAAAGCCAGAAACGGATTCCTTACACTCAAGTGCCTTTACAAAACTGTTTATCTTCACAAATAAAAACATAGGTATGGAAAGCATGCCTATTGAATCTGTTTCTTTAATATTTACCAATATTACAATTTTTACTGCTATACACATTTGTCATATTAATAGTACGATTACTTTTTTGCTGTATATGTAAGAAACAGCAAAATTAAAATTAAAGGCTCAATAAATATGGTTTTGCACAGTTTTCATATTGATGCAATAAAACCAACTTTAAAAACATCCTGCACTGCCCTTAGTTCCCATATGAAGACTTTAGAAAGGTATCAATCAAGTATATCAGTGGTACCTTTACCCCTCAATGACTAAATGTCCTCTAATACATTATTCTTCAACGCACTGAAGGACCCTCTGGAAGAACAGAGATTAGCTATCTCTAACAAGATTTCAGTAAAAGAACATGCAATCACGGAGAATACTGAGTGTATTTGACTCTACAGAACCGAAATAAAAGGGTTATTGGATTGATTGCCAGATCAAGAACTGGAAAAAAAAAAAAAAACAATTTCAACACTACATTAAAAAGTCTAGACATATTACAGAACGATAATAGGATTTATATTTCTGGGTGTATAATCAGATGGCAAAGCACGGAGCTTTAATACCCAAACTAATCATGCCACCTAATGCAGGTTTGTTTTTCACAAAATAATTCCTACGTATATAGCTTTTTTTGTACTGAATGCTTCCGTTTGCAGTTATTAACAAAAGAACACCATACTTGATGTACATAGGCCGCTGCTTTATAATGCAGTCCAATTTCATTTGACAGCTAATTG
>NC_134485.1:394583391-394634010 GCF_040206685.1 Ascaphus truei
GGGTTAGTTTTGGTGTTTATCTTGTATTCATATAACTTCAGTGTGAGCGTCATCCTATGAAATATTAAGGTCCTCATGCAGTAAAGTCTGATAGAAAAAATTGCCACAATTTTTAATTCGCCATTTTTTACACCGTTGCTATCACGGTATGCAGAAAGCCCCGAAGACCAGTGATAGCAACATTTGCAAACATGGCGAGTAGCCAGCAATGAGATGCTCGTCCCTCTGAAATAGGCTAACCCGGCGAGTTGATTCTGCTACAGAGAGAGCCGCCTCTCTCTTTGCAAATCTCAGCCAAAATAAAAAAAAAATTCTTTACATTTTATTACTAGTGTAGATGAGAAGGGGGTCTCCCGAACTGAACAAGGTGGTTTTCAGGTTCGGGGACCCCCTGCTTCCCGAGATACAGGCCCGTTAAGGGGTGCCGGTATCTCCTATGCATTGAAATGTCCAGGTCACGTGACGCAGGACATTTACATGCATAGGAGATACCGGAGCCCCATAACAGGGCCTGTATCTCGGGAAGCAGGGATCCCCGGACCTGAAAACAATGCGGTTCTGCTCCCGAGACCCCCTGCTCATCTACACTAGTAATACAATTTATATGAAAATATGTAGTAAGCACCAATACACTACCCACCCCCTGTGCCCCTACATAAAAACCATTATTTATTTATTTAAACACACGATTGATAACATAGGCTGGTGGGGTCCCCTTGGTGTTCCCCACGGGCATCCGGGGGTCCTCGGGTGGTCCCCATGGGTCTCCCCCTGACCTGAGGTACCATTCGTGTTGTAAAAAAAATAAAAATGGCTTCCAAAAATAAAGACAGCAACCATGTTGGATTTTGTGACATCATGTTAAAGGGAAATGAAGCACAGCCATTCTGATTGGATGGCTTCAGTTCCTTTAAATGACGTCACATAAAAAAAGGGGGGGCACATGGTTTTCACAGCCAATCAGATGGCATGTGAACCATTTGCCGCCCAAATGTGATGCATGTTTAAGGCCGTGACATCTAATTTGAGCTCAAGAAGCCAACAGGTCAACATCGTGGATTTAACATGGGGTTATTGGATTAATAGGTGAAGACAGAAGATAAAGACAGAAGATGAACAAATGGTCACAGATGAAGAAAAAAGAAGATGAGAGAACATTAAAGAAAGAAGAATTTGGTTACCTGTTCCGTATCTTCACGGTGGATGGCGTTGGATTGAGTTTCATGACGTCACAGTACGAGAGCTTGCTGATTCCCCAGGATTCGGAGGGCCAACACTTCTAAAGGTAAGATAAATATTGAATGTACTCTATGTACTTTTATTTTTAAAGGTTTTTTGATTGGAATTTTTTTTTTATGTTTTTCATGGTCCATTGACTGCTAGTGTCTTAATCTGTGCCTGTTTAGAGTACAGATGGTACAGAGGTAGCCAATGCATTTTTGGTCAAATGCATTTCTTCTATTTCGTTTTATTGTTTAGATTAAATTGTTTTGAATTGTGATGGTGCGTGTATTTTTTGGGGGGACAGATTGGTTTGTGTTTTTATTTAATTATGTATTTTGTTGGCTACTGGTTTTCATTTCTGTGTTGACTAGTGGTTGTATTAATTAATTGTTGTGTTGCTTACTGCTTTTATGTATTAAATGTATTGTTTGGCTAGTAGTATAATTTATGTAATTAATTGCCAAGTGGTTTTAATGATTTTATTTAATGCCTAGTGGTTTTATTTCTTTAATTGATTGGCAAGTGGTTTTATTTAGGTAATTGATTGGCTAGTGCTTTTAATTTTTGATTTTGGAGGTTTAGGTGCTTGTTGTCTATGTTTGATTATTGTGTATTTTGGACATTCATGCTTTTGTATTAGGGTGACCATTGACTGCTATAGTAGTTTATCATGGGTTTGATGTACTACTATGCCAATCAATGGGTACAGGGTAGGTATAGTGGGTCCGGGGTGGCGGATAATGTTTTATTTAATAATGGGCAAATGATCTATTATCTGGATAATAGCTATTTTGCACATTACTGTACTGTATGTGTTTGTGGGGAGGTGTATTTATTGAAATGGAGGCCATCTTCAAATGGTACCGCAGGCCAGCGATTACCCAGACACCCGTGAGGACCACCCAGACACCCCCACTGGCCTGTGGTATTCATCCTGTGTATAAAAAAATATGGTTTTATGTGGGGGCACAAGGGGTGGGGGGGTCGTGTATTGGTGTTTATTACATATTGTAAATGTTATTGGTGGCTAGGAGGTGGGTAGTAGGGCTGCTATGTGTATTTTTGTTTATTGTGGGTAGTGGGGGTGGGTGAAGGGGGTAGTAGCCCCAAGGATGGGTGTTTAAGCCTACCGGGTGGGTAGCAGGAGGGGTTAACCCCTTCATTACCTTAGCGGTATTAACGGCAAAGGTAATGAAGGGGTTAAGTCCACCAGCAACCCCCCCGCATGGCCTAAACACCCACCAAGGGCCAAATACTACCTTCACCCACCCCCGCTACTCACAATAAGCATGGCACTGGTGGTTAACCCCTTCATTGCCTTAGCGGTTAGTCGCTAAGGTAAAGAAGTTGCCTGTAAATGCATTTTTATTGCATGGGATTCATGACGGGGTCTCCGGTGGTGTTATTAATGGGTATCAACTCCAGAGTCTCCCAGCATCAATCCGATGCAGGAAAAATACATTTTTTTTTCTAAGTGCCGTCTTGCCCCTTATCGGCAGCTTCTTATCACCTTCTTGCCAACTTTTTCTGACAGGACAATTTGGAGAGGAAATCTCAATTCTAGAGCGGCGATCAGCCTCGATAAGCTGATTGGGGCTACTAGAATTGAGCGAGTTTGAGAAACTGATGATAAGTGGCTTATCACTGCGCGTTTGGCGATTTTTTTTCTCGGCAAAGAAATGCGGCCATTTTTGCTCTTATCGCCAGCTTATCTGGTTTTACTGAATCACTGTCGGCTTTTTTGGCGTTAAGCTGGCGATAAGTGGCTTATCGCTGCTTACTGCATGAGGCCCTAAATTTGAATTTCCATATTTTGAATATTTGCCAGGCAGTAGATTAATATATTTTTCAGTAATTTGTTTGTGTGTTACATTTATCGTGTTGTTATATAAAAGCTTACTACAGCTGAACCCCATTATAGCGCGGTCCTTGGGGTCCACCGCCCCTAGACCGCGTTATAAAGGGATCGCGTAAATTTTTTACCATTTTCAATTTTTTATTTTTTTTTTAACCTATGTTTTGCCACGCGAGGACCTTATCTAGATCTCTCTCCTCACTTCAAAGGAGCCCACGTGCTCTCCTCTCTGTTGTGTACTTTTTTTTTTTTTTTTAAACATTCAATTAAAATGCTTTATTGACTAACGGACACATACACAAATTGAACATTAGTACATTTTGTATAAGGCGTGGGCCATAGAGGGGTGAGGAGAGTGTAGGCACGCTAACGCTGAGGCTCGCCTTCATTAGTCAGCGCGATTCCACGGACTTGCAGGCGAGCCAGCGTGCGCAAAGGGAGCCGGGGGGAGGTGGTTGGAGGCGGGGCAGTGACGTCACTGGGCCAATCGCCCATGACGCACTGACGTCAACATCACGGCGCCGTGACGTTGACGCTGTTTCAGGCTGATTGGATGTTTTCAGCTTTGGCGCTCGGCTGAAAACTCCAAAGCCTCCGCACGCCTGCCTCTCAAGGCATCCTCATTGAGGATGCAGGGGCTCAGCGCTGAGCGTCCGCATGGCTCAGCGCGGCCTGTCCGTCTATGGACTCAGCCTAAGACACATGCAGGGATCGAACTCAGGACCTTCCACTGGTACTGATACCAATGCTTTACCTCTTACCTCTACACCATAGGCTGGATGTGACAAGACTTGCCCTATAAATATATTTATCCTCTGTAAGGATAGTGTACTCTGTTGACTGTTAAGTTTATTTCTAGATGTCTGTGACATCACACAGTCTCTGTGGTGTAGAGGTAAGGTTTGCGTAACTAGCATATGAAAGGTTCTGGGTTCTATTCCTGTATGATATGGTTAATTAAAAATTAAAATAATGATTTATATAATTGGTGAATGACGCGCAGGGCTATTGCAGTAGACAAACCAGACTCCTTGAGACGCACCTACCGACTATTAACAGCTAGTCCCCCCGGGCCATAGAAATGTCACAATTAAAGGTTTCATGCTTTGGCTGCAGGGTTAGATCAAATGAGCTCTCCCCGGCCGCCGAGAAATTATACTCCCTGGTGAATGACACGCATGGATGTTGGGTGTCATACAGACGCATACGCATACTGTACTGTATAACACAGGGCCTGCATTGAGCATTAGAATTCCTTGAATAACAATGGAACACTGAACTTGTAAAAAATGTTCATACAAAAAATAAAATTGATTTTTTCTCTAAGGCGAAAATAAATTGCGGGACTTAGAAAAAACATAATGTGATGGATATTTGTCATATTTAACCAAATAAAAAAAAATTAAATCCCCAAATGTTAATTTGTTAATGAAAATGCATACTATATCTTTGCATGTGCAATTTATGAAAACATCATATGCCGGATAGTTGGCGAAATTTTTTTTTAGCATTTTTGTATTTTCTATTCAATATTAACATTATTAACTACATTTCTCGTTTGACTGGGAAAGCACTTTCAGTACTGTATTCTTGCTGTAGATAAACAAAAATATTGCACACATACACATGGTCTCATTTCAGTAGACATACAGTACTAGATTAGTTGAGCAACATCTCCCCCACCTCATGACTATGAACAACTAGCTGCCCTGGACCATAGAAATGTCACAATTATTGACTGCAATGTTAGATCAAATGAGCAGTCCCAGGCCGCCGAGAAATTATACTTCCTGGTGAAAGACATGCATGGCTGTTGAATGCTTTGAATAACAATGGAATGGTTGCATTGCAATTAGATTATTAAGACACAATAACTTGCGATCGCCGACTTGCGTTTCTAGCGGGTATTGCAGACAACGCTACATTTAATTTCTGCCCTCTTTCAAATTACGACAAAATTACGGCTAAATCACGTGAAAATTAAATCATTTTCATAGCACAGATATGTGCGAATTAGGATGCCGCTCAGAACACATGCGGCAAACGGTCGAGAGCCAGCATTTGCACCAGTACATTACAGGTGATGGAGGAAAATACAGTCATAGCTTTCATCATTTGATTAAATGCCAAAAATAAGATTCATATTCACAGAATACTTAAGTGGACAGTGAGAATGATGTTCACATTCAACAAGTAAAACTACCATCTGCCGACGCAATTTAATTTCTGGCTTTTTTCATACCCTTGTCTCCAAGTTTGCATTCCTTTACTGCATCAGACTTTACTTCTGCTCAGACACTGTTCCAGGACACACTGAGAAATAAAAAAAGACAAACCAAAATTGTTTAAGGAAATGTTATTAAGAGTTATATACAGTAAGTACATTTTCTATATTTTATGATTATTATCGTTTATAAGTGGAACATGGTAAGTATTTTCTGCCTGTCTCTTCCCCCTGTCACATAAGGCCTTAGTAGTCTAGGCTGTGACAGGCCATGCTGTGTGCTTTTGAACCCCCCTCATGTGCCTCTCTGAGTGACAGAAGTGTGGTGGTGACTCATGGCCTGTGTATAGCCTATAAGGTATAGGTACAGACCTTGAGCCCTCCCCTTCTGATTCCTCAGAGAGGCAGTGCCAAATTGACGTAGTCTGTTCCCCTCCTTCTAAGGAGTGGGAGGTAGAGCTTATCCTCCCGGCTGGGAGAGAGAGAGGCCAGCCAGCCCTCATGGCTGGCTGGGCCTGTAAGTTCTTATGCTCCAGACTGAGAGAGCAAGCACCATCCAGAGGCCCGGTATCCTCTGATGACCTTATGCACCGCTGTAAAAGGATCTACAGTGAATGCTGAATAAAGATCCCTTTTGCTTTCATCATACTCATGTTTGAGTGTAAGTCCCTGGGCAGGAGGGAAGAACTGTGCTTTAGTGGGGGACTGATGTCTGGACATCCTCAAGCCCACTACACCTAGAGGCACTATGCACCCTGAGGAACGTCAGTGATCATCAAAAGCCTGTCCTGGTCTCCATGTCACCCCAGACAACTCAGCTCTCCTGAACCCTCACAGGTATGCTGCACCATAACACCTGTAGCCGTAACAAGTATCTCCTAGAGGGGGGGTACGTGTACTATAATTGGTGGCGCTGCTGAGATAAGCACCAACATATTCTGTAGCGCGGTACAATGGGGTACAGAGTGACATCAATTACATACATTGAATGTCATACAAGTAAGGACAGACAAACACAAAAAGATACAGAAGGTAGGAGGGCCCTGGTCCTGCGTATACAATCTACAGGGAATAAGGAGCAATGTTGAAACAAAGGATAAAGTCGCTGCTCATTGTGAGAGGAAGTTTGCCTCAAGATGGAGTATGGTCTAGCTGCACTGCTGGATGTATTAAAGTTTTGAGGTATGGATGTTAGGGGGTGTTAGATAGCATGGAGTGAATATTTCTATAACTATTATTGCAAAACATGACTTTAATGTATTTACTGTAGACAAAGTTCAAAACGTTTTCAAAACTTTACCTTGTCATAGTAAAAAATCAGGATCAAATGCAAAACATTATGCAGCTTCTCAATACAGACAACACTTGTTCCAAAATTTGTGTTGGCAAGACCTATTGATATTATTGACATTGACATTATTACATTTGAAACAAAGACAACCATTTTTCTCCTCGAAGACCTTATCCTGTATTTGGAAGTGACCTAAATTGTAGCAAAGAAAAATACATTGAAATAATTTAATCAATGGGACCTACAGCTTCTGTACATTTTGATCAGTTACTGCCTCATCTTGTTGCAATATCAGATTATTTATATATATTTTTAGAAATTCACTTGCAAATTCAAGCATAAAATTAACTAGCAGAAGTGGACAAAATATATTTTTATTCTAATAATGATTTAATCTAATTAAAGCCTAAAGCTATTATCAGATATTCATAGCCATAGATGACATCTTAAATTCAGTTGTACATGTAGCCCTCTTTCCTGCTGATATGGAGAGACTACTAGTGCTGTATATACCTGCTGGCACAGCGAGATCTGGGCCTCCGCTAACTGGGAGCCTGGGGTAATAATAGGTTCTTGGCAGCGCTTCCACTTACCCAGGATCCCGAATAAGTAAGATTCCCCTAGGTAAGAATAATGATAACACACCTCAAATTTGTAACCTTTTACTAATACGTAATTGCATAACCTTAGCTTACACCTATTAGGAATAATACACATATAGTAACATATATGAATAGCTGATATTCAGTAATATACACCTGTGGCCAGGCCACTCTCCTCATAGAGTAATTTCACTTCCCACCACCGCGTGCATCCCACACCGTGTCCAATGTATATACTCAGCCCCTTGGTCACTTAACCCAGTGTCCCCAAAGAACCCTCCCCCAAGGCGGGATCAGCGCCTGATTGTACCGGTGTTAGTGCACTTATTAAATACCTTCCGGCTACTCCAGCAGCCGGCAACAGACTTCAAAAAGGATCCTCTGATCCCACGCAGTCTCTCACGAGTTGGTGATGTCCAGCAGCTTGAGCCCAAACACTGCAGATCCGGAAAAAACACTGTGTCCCTATCTGCTACTACAGTAAGGGAATAGGATGTCTCTCTCTCTCTCTCTCTAGGGCTTTCCCTGCAGCACCTCAAGCTAATGGTGACTCAGGGTCTGCACCGGGCCTGAGGGGAAATCTGGCCTACGCAGGTGGGTAACTGACACCCTGCACACACACAACCTCTCCCCTTGCTCCTCTGGTGCCCTCTGGCTAGCGTGGTCTCTCCCCCACACTTCCCTTTCCTGCCTGCCAGCGATCCATGCACTCCTATTCGTTCCCTGGTGTCAGGTGGCTCTGCTGAGGCTCATGGGAATTGTAGTTTAACTTCAGAGCCTCCTGGTGATTGGCCAGTCGTTCGCGCGCTTACACTGCGCATGCGCGAACTCTCTCCGTGCCTCCTGGTCGCGCCTGAGTATTGTGCAATGCCCAACAACATGTAACGCCTGGAGTACCATGGTTTGCAGAATCTTTGGTAGAAATAACTGCCGCCTGTCAGGATGGTTGTGATACAGTATTACTCTACAGTGCCGGTCGCCTTTATCCTCGTGCGGCCGTTTCAGCGCTACTCTGAAAACCGCGGGCAGATGCAGTACTTGATGCGGTATGTTCCGATATTTTAAGCCGCGGCCACCTTGTATTGTATTAGCGCTGTCTCGGCATGAATGCGGCATGAACGCGTTGAAGTGCGTGGCATTCGGAAAAAATACCCAAACAAAATCGGAGATGTTGGAGAATAAAAGGGGCCGTGACAGTATACAGTAGACAGTTTTCCAGTTCAAATTTTCCCATCTCCTTCATTAGTAGTGCTACCAGTTTTGGGAGCTCGTTTAAGTATAGACGGATTATTTTGTTGCAGCGCTTAACAAACTATTCCGACCACTGGATCCTGAATTTGATATTGCACCAAATCTTTCCAGGCAATAATCTTATCTGAAGTGACATTCATTCCTTCTGGATGGCTGTACGCCCTCGGAATCGCTTTTGATTGACATCCTAATGAATCCGCTATCCTTAATTCAGAAAAGGCTACCCGATCATCTACCACTGCTGCTATAGAGCACAACGCCCGTATGCCAGGTCCCGGAATTTCCTCCCAAACTTCCTCATCTGGAGTAGGGTTGGGCCCTGGTCTTCACGACAGAGCGTCCGCACCTATGTTCGTAGGCCCTGGCTTGTATTTAAGGTTGAATTGATAATTCGACAGTGCCGCTAACCAACGGTGACCTGTGGCATCCAATTTGGCAGAAGTGTTGATATAGGTCATAGGATTATTATCAGTCCTAACCTCAAATCGGACGCCATACAAGTAGTCGTGTAACTTATCTACTATAGCCCACTTGAGGGCTAGAAACTCCAGTTTGTGTACTGGATAGTTTTGTTCACTTGGTGTCAGGCTTCGACTGGCATACGCCACCGGTCGTAGTCCAGTGTCATATTTCTGGTGTAGCACCGCTCCCAAGCCATTGAAGCTAGCATCCACATGCAGAACATACGCTCCATCAGGATCTGCATACGCCAATACCGGAGCCTGGGTTAAGTTTGTCTTCAGCCCTAGGAATGCCTGTTCACCTGCAGTGGTCCACTTGTCCCCAAAGGGCACTTGAGCTGCAGTGGCTCTCCTTCCCGTGTCTTCGGGGTAGATTTTGAGGAGGTTGTTGAGAATTTTTGCTTTACCGGAATAGCCTTCCACAAATCTTCGGTAATAACCGCAAAATCCCAGAAATTACCGTAATTCTTGGACGTTATTGGGCCGCGGCCAGTTCACCACTGCTTCTATTTTCCCAGGGTCGGTAGCTATTCCTTCGGCCGACACAATATGACCCACATAAGTCACTGACGTGCGGCAGAACCGACACTTATCCATGGACAGCTTAAGCCCTTCGTTACGGAGTCGATCCAGCACTTTCAATAATCGTTCCTCATGTTCCTCCAGAGTCTTCCCGAACACTATGATATCGTCCAAGTACACTAGGCATTCACGAGGATTCATATCCCCAATGGTCTTCTCCATCAGATTCTGAATGGTGGCTGGAGCGCTACATATACCTTGAGGCATACGCGTGAACTGATAAAATCCCAAGGGGCAAATGAAAGCTGTCTTCTCTTGATCTTCAGAGTACATGGGCACCTGATAGTATCCTGACCTCAGGTCCAGCACACTAAACCACTTATTCCCGGAGAGGGCGTTCAGGAGGTCATCAATTCGTGGAAGGGTGTACTGTTCAGGTACAGTACGGTTGTTCAAGGTCCTATAGTCCATACATAGGCGTACCATCCCGTTCTTCTTGCGCACTACCACGATGGGCAATGCATAAGGACTACGTGATCCTCAAACAATACCGGCCTCCTCCATGTCGGCTAGCAGTTTCCTCACATCGTCCACATCCCTCGGGGCAATGCGACGAGATCGTTCCCGGAATGGCGTCATATCGTTAAGTCGAATGGTATGCTGGGCACTGCGATGGCACCCCACATCCATATCACCGATGGAAAATACATCACGTCGGTTTTCCAACTTGGTCTGTAACCTTTTTTTTCAATCCTCCGTCAAGGGTGAATCTCCGAAATCAAACGCCAATTTAGGAGCCGCAGTGGAGACAGTAACTAGCTTCTGTCTTCCCTTCTGGAGTAACAGGATATATTCGGCCCAGCTGCTGTCCGCAATCAATGAGCATGGGATAGGGAGAAAGGTTCCTCACATAGACCCGTGTTCCTGGCGGAATTCTAAACGGCCACTCTTTCACTGAGGCCAACACCTTGTATCCAATCTGCTGGACATCTTCTGCAGTACTCTCCAACGAGAATAGTCGGTCCTCCCTGCGTCTTTCGGGGTAGCAACAAGCTGCTGTCATCATCCTTCCTTCCCCTGGGGGAATCTCAGTCAAGCCATGCACCATGTTGTACAACACCCCATGCTCTTCTTCGGCAGCTATCCTACAGTATAAAAACAGAAATAAACTGTGCGCTACTATCTATCTCCTTATTATAATTGAATACAGTGCAGTGACTAAACCATATATAAATAAAGTAAACCACAATACCACAGTGAATAAGTGATTAAATAATTAAATTATAACATAACCGTGTGGTTGATAGTTGATATGGGCGTCTGCTGCTATAAACATTAGGGGTGGCTCAGCACCCCACACACTCTAAGAAATGGAAACAAAAAGAAAACAGCGCACAACGCCAAATAGTGAAGTAAGTAATAGAATGTATTACAATATTAAAGGGGTAATAAATCTGCGTACATCAGATAGAAATAACATGTGCATTTAGTGCATATCACACTGGTTACCACTCTGTAGCTGTAAAACAGGATGGTCTGGCACTCAGCTGTCTCTGCAGGAGCCTCTATGATGGTTCTGGGGCATGGGATCCTTCATGCACTCCTCACACAGCACGACGTTGCTCACAAGGGGATTCCTTTCAAGCAGCCTGGTGATACTGCAGATTCAGACACTTAGTGGGACCGCTCCTCAATCGGTGATATACTGCCTCCAGGGGAATTCCCCTACAGTCCCCCGTCTCTCCTGTGTAGATTCGCTGCTTTTCCCAGCTGCTATGATCTTAGGGCAGTCCAGAGCTGTTGGAATTGCTCTGCAAACACTTCCGCAACTGCAGGGGCTTACACAGCGTGCCACGATGCCGCTCCGTCACGTGGTGTAGCGGAGTGACGTCACAGTTCTCGTGGCAATGGAGGAATCAATAGGGAGGAAGAAGGAGAGTCCCTTACAGTCTCTTACCGGCGCAGAAATCGCTCAGTTAGCACGGTGGCAGCCAATATAAGCTGATGGTGATACAGATCCAAAGGATGAATATAGGCAAAATTATGGCATTAATACATCCAACATGTTTCGTAGATCTACTACCTGAAGAAGTAGTTAGATCTACGAAACATGTTGGATGTATTAATGCCATAATTTTGCCTATATTCATCCTTTGGATCTGTATCACCATCAGCTTATATTGGCTGCCACCGTGCTAACTGAGCGATTTCTGCGCCGGTAAGAGACTGTAAGGGACTCTCCTTCTTCCTCCCTATTGATTCCTCCATTGCCACGAGAACTGTGACGTCACTCCGCTACACCACGTGACGGAGCGGCATCGTGGCACGCTGTGTAAGCCCCTGCAGTTGCGGAAGTGTTTGCAGAGCAATTCCAACAGCTCTGGGCTGCCCTAAGATCATAGCAGCTGGGAAAAGCAGCGAATCTACACAGGAGAGACGGGGGACTGTAGGGGAATTCCCCTGGAGGCAGTATATCACCGGTTGAGGAGCGGTCCCACTAAGTGTCTGAATCTGCAGTATTACCAGGCTGCTTGAAAGGAATCCCCTTGTGAGCAACGTCGTGCTGTGTGAGGAGTGCATGAAGGATCCCATGCCCCAGAACCATCATAGAGGCTCCTGCAGAGACAGCTGAGTGCCAGACCGTCCTGTTTTACAGCTACAGAGTGGTAACCAGTGTCATATGCACTAAATGCACATGTTATTTCTATCTGATGTACGCAGATTTATTACCCCTTTAATATTGTAATACATTCTATTACTTACTTCACTATTTGGCGTTGTACGCTGTTTTCTTTTTGTTTCCATATCCTACAGTATGCCTCTTGTAATGCCGGGCACGCTGCTAGAGCCAGCAACGGTAGTTCACCCGCCTCCTGCAAGTACATACGGATAACGGCTTGTACGATGTCAGTATTAGTCCCCATGATTATAGGGGCACTGGGATGGTCTTGGGGTTCCGGACACACTAACGCTTCCACTTCCATGGGGTGATGCTTGCCGGTATTCAACTGTGGAATGTCCAAATGTACTCTCACCACTCCGTCGATAGGGTAGTCTTCATGGCTTAGCCCTCTTAATCTCATGGAGTCTGCGGACAATAGGGGTAACCGGTGAAGGTGCTGATCATAGAAGGGTCGATATACAATGGTTACTACTTGAGAACCAGTATCCAGTAGGGCAGATGCATAGATACCCTCAATAACGACCTTGACGATACCCGGCGGCCCGATGCGGCTGCTCATCTGTGGTTTGGCCGGCACTTCATTAGCCTCAAGAGCCATATCCCCGTTGGACACCAGTGCGGTTTCCACGGTCCGAGGGGTGCACAGCATGGATTTTGCAGGCCTGGATGCCATCTTCCATTTTACAGGACAGTAGGAGGAGATATGCCCCATCTTACCACAGTTGTAGCACTGGATATTACTCCTTATGGAACTGTTCCTGAAAGCAGGGGAAGATCTTCCCGAGGTGGAGCTTCCACGGTCAACCTCTTGTTCATCAGGCTCCTCCTTGTCTTGACTCACTCCCCCAGCTGACCCCACTCCAGCCTCTCCTTTCTTTGCTTCCTTAGGGGGAACCCCTGTTTTCTTGGCCGGGTTCAAATCCCGACCCAACAGCACGGTCTCATGAGCCTGTACTCGGTCCATAAGTTCGTCAAAGGACAAGGCTTGACCAGAAACGAGGCATCCGCTGACTCTTACGGATACCGGATATAACGAGAGAAGTCCCCTCAGAAGTTGTGTGGTTCGCAACCCGTCGGCATCAGCCTTCTGCACTACTTTCCTCCTTACCAGAGTCCAAAGATCCAAATGCAGACACCTAAGAAAGTCAGATATAATTTCTCCCTCATTCTGGGCCAGCGCATGGAATTTGGCTATACAGTAAGTGCAAATGCGTCCACCGGGGTTCCGTATGCTTTGGTGAGTGCATGAAGTATCCCATGCATGTCTGCATCCGGATGATCATCTCTGTAACAATGCACCATATGGGAGGCGGGCGGTCATACGCATTAAATAATTCGCTGCCTCCTCACTGCGTCCATGCATGACCATTCAGGTAGTACCTGCTCAGCATGATCCAACCATTCCTCAAACCCTACCTCTCCCTAGGGCGTTGTTTTGTCTCCGGAGAACGCCTTCAGCTTCCGGTACTGATGCGACTGGGTGGATTGATGTATAGCCTCCGCTAGCACAGGTATGGTCAGATCGTTAGGCGTGATATTTCCTACAGAAGGGCTATTGGTATCCATTCTGGGCATACTGTTCCTACTCAGAGAGGGCAGGATGGTGGAGGGGGTGAAAGATACTCCTAGGCCCATGGCTGTTGGCCACATGGGGTTCAGGCCGCCCTCAGGGGTATGGAATGGAGTAAACGTTACTGCACTTGACAGGCTAGGGTACTCTCTCTGTGGTGTGGACATGGTCATTGGTTCGACCACGCCCACCTGCACCAGCGAGCAATGGATGCCCGGGGCCTCAGGTAGGATTAATATAGAGGGTACGGCTTCTGGGCATATGTCCCGTTCAGTGGCAAAGAGTACTTTACGCCAGGTTTGATCGGCATCATACTTATGGTCTATAACTCGGGCCGTGGCCAGGAACGGAAGTTTCCTCACTTGATCCCCTATGGTGCCCAAGGAGGTGGCTGCAGGGACATTCCCAACAGCAATGGCACAGGTCAGTGGGATATGGTTTTGTTGGGCCCACTTGCGCACCTCAGTCTGTGAGGGCACAAACATGGCTTAACTGGATAGCACAATTTAAATACTGATTAGGACACCCCAGGTCTGAGATCTCAGCAGCGCCTCCAAATGTTGCCCTCTTTCCTGCTGATATGGAGAGACTACTAGTGCTGTATGTACCTGCTGGCTCAGCGAGATCTTGGCCTCCGCTAACTGGGAGCCTGGGGTAATAATAGGTTCTTGGCAGTGCCTACACTTACCCAGGATCCCAAATAAGTGAGATTCCCCTAGGTAAGAATAATGATAACACATCTCAAATTTGTAACGTTTTACTAATACGTAATTGCATAACCTTAGCTTACACCTATTAGGAATAATACACATATAGTAACATATATGAATAGCTGATATATACCAGTGGCCTGGCCACTCTCCTCATAGAGTAATGTCACTTCCCACCACCGCGTGCACCCCACACCGTGTCCAATGTATATACTCAGCCCCTTGGTCACTCAACCCAGTGTCCCCAAAGAACCCTCCCCCAAGGCGGGATCAGCGCCTGATGGTACCGGTGTTGGTGCACTTATTAAATACCTTCCGGCTTCTCCAGCAACAGACTTCAAAAAGGATCCGCCGATCCCGCGCAGTCTCTCACGAGTTGGTGATATCCAGCAGCTTGAGCCCAAACCACTGTTCACACACTGCAGATCCGGAAAAACACTGTGTCCATTTCTGCTCCTACAGTAATGGAATAGGATGTCTCTCTCTCTCTAGGGCTTTCCCTGCAGCACCACAAGCTAATGGTGACTCAGGGTCTGCACTGGGCCTGAGGGGAAATCTGACCTACGCAGGTGGGTCACTGACCCCCTACACACACACAACCTCTCCCCTTGCTCCTCCAGTGCCCTCTGGCTAGCGTGGTCTCTCCCCCACGCTTCCCTTTCCTGCCTGCCAGCGATCCCTGCACTCCTATTCGTTCCCTGGTGTCAGGTGGCTCTGCTGAGGCTCATGGGAATTGTAGTTTAACTTCAGAGCCTCCTGGTGATTGGCCAGCCGTTCGCGCGCTTACACTGCGCATGCGCAAACTCTCTCAGTGCCTCCTGGTCGCGCCTGAATATTGCGCAATGCCCAACAACATGGCGGCGCCCTGTGCTATCGGACCGCCTCGGAACCTCCGGGTGCTCCCTCAAGCATCTCCCGAGATTGAGCCCTGCAGCGGAGGTACAGAGGGGAAAACAGAACACCCCTACATACATATAAGTAAAAATATAGCATTAATATTTCAGCAACGTTCGGTGCTTGGTTTATACAAAGCAGTGAAAACTCTTATCTTAAGAAAACATTGGCAGAATTGTTTATTTTCAACATTAGGCACTAAGAAAGCTTGTCTAAACTGTAGCTATTTAATAACTACTGACAAGTTCTCATGATATGCAACATGACATTTAAAGGATTATTTTCAATTATTTTAACTTGGACAATTATGCGTATTGAAAGAATTAATGTCTCTTGTCAGTCACTAATGAACATAAAACGTTTAGAAATTTATAGTAAGCTTTTTCTCCTCACACAAATGTGAGGAGACTGTCAGAGGGCCCATACAGTCATTATACGTCATTAAACTTTAGGATCATAATTTACAAACATATTCAGTAAATTTGGCTTATGTTTGTATTCTGTAAAATACTCTCTCTATGGCATGTTCCTGATCCTTTTGAAATTATTTTAACTATGCAAAGAGCAATGTTGAGTCTTCAGGAGTACATCATTTGTAATATCTAGTGTCCCTAAAAATTCTGTTTTCACAGAATATGAATTACATTTTGAAAAATTCACTGTCTGAATTTGCTGCACTTATTGTATTATTATAATTCCCTGTACTGTATTCTTTGTGAAGCGCTGAGTACACTTTTGGTGCTATATAAATAGAGACATACAATACAATACAATTGTAGAAACCATAACATATGCTAATTTCTGGGGAAGGTAACTGAATGTCCCCTTATTTGAAGGAATATAAAAGGATTAATAATATTGCATTGAAGGTTTTACATGGGCTGTTGAACGTGTTAAGAGTTCATAATTTAAAAATTCGAATTACATTCTTGATTTTTAAGACTGATGTGGATCTAGAGGGATATCATTGGTATTTTGTACTTTTGCTCTTGTACAGTGTGTATAGGAATACACATAAAATGAACTCCTATAGAAATGAGAAGGCTTGACATTACTTTAGGAAATAGAGAAGCAGGGAAGTTAAGCTTGTGAGCTGAAGATGGCTAATGATCTCATCGCAATATGTACTAAAGTTCACATCTTTGTAAACTAACAAATATGAAAGCATTGATGATACTGTATTTGAGGCTTTACACAGAATGCTGAATATGATTACGAGATAAAAGACAGAGGTGCTTTTATATGGTTTTGTTCCAGAGGTTATGCATAACATACAAATAGAGAAGGCGGATCATGCTGCATCCACAAATATTCACAGAATTGCAAATGCAATTGTGCTACGATAGATAGTTTGCCAGAGTATTTATCAAACTCTCATAAAATGTTTAAGAATGTCACTGCACAATTGTGAAAATTGCTTCAGAGATTTTGCACCTTTATTAAAGGGTTTATGTTTTGTTTATACATTCAAGTTTATACTGAGTATGTTATTATTTATAGTCTCAATGTATGATAGTTTATAAAAGTGTACGTCTATATATGAGGGTCCCTATTTGTTCATTTATTAACATACATTCAATGTACTGTTACAGTAAATCTCTGTTTATGTCGCAGTCGCAGTTACAGTAGAGTCAACTTTGATAAAGTCTCTCTTAAGACCTCCTCTGCTTCTTTGTTTATTAGTCAGATTTTATTTATCCTAATATAGTTAAGACTTAAGTGTGAACTGATTATATTTATTCTAATGTAGTTAAGACATAACTCTAAACCTTTCTGCAAGTTTTAATATTGCATTGGTCAGTGGAAAGATTACATTCATGGTATGTTCAATGTATTTTGTTGAGATTGTGCTGACAAACCTAAACTTTAGAAGAACTCTTTAATAGCTCAGGTACAGCATAAAAGAATATCCTAGTTATAGGGTTGTTTAATGTTGCTTCTGGACTGTACCATAGATTAGTCATCTTATTGAAGAACCATCCTATATATAATTAGTTCTGTTGTGTTCCATTTTAAAACATGTGTCTAATAACTACTTTTTAGTTCTGAGCCGTACAGCTTTGGATCACTGCAAACTTCTGTACAGAGTCATGAGTTGGCGCACCTGATCCGGCGTTAACTCCCATTTAATTTAATCAGTGTTAAAGCCTGGTCTATTGCATTAACCCATATCAGCACTTGATGAATCTGCCCCTAACTTGGAAGCACTTCATAAATCTCCCCACTGATACGGCTAAGCTTATTACTCTAATTTTTAACTTCAAATGGCAAAGCACTCCTTGAATTAATGTAGAGAAAAGGGTGCTTTGACACACTGCTCCATTTTTTGGAGCAGAGCTCTGGAATACAAGTATATAAGAACAGTTTCTTACATGTGATGGTCAATTTTAGCTTTACGTCACTTCAGCTACAGTATGCAGGGTCATTGGGGCACATAAAAGGGAAAACGAATTGCACACAGAGATGCTGAAAGTGATACAGTACATCTTATTATAATTATAACCATAAAACTCCTATCAAACTCCTCTGACTAACACTCCCCAAGTCGCAAGCTAGGGCAGACGGTTTGGGGGCAGATTAGCAATGCCCCAGTTTTGCAACAAAATTGACTTCATACATAGATCAATGTTGAGAAAAGGGTTCTGCATTGCACCTATACCACAATACACAATTAAAGAAGTTGAATGTACTTAGTATTTCATATGGGTGGGAGTGCCCTGGTTCCTACAGTATGGTCTACAATACGTATTTTTTATTCATTTCTTCAGTACATGAATGCAGTATGTTGTAGTCCTGTTTTCATCTGTACCAGTTTCCTACAGAACTTACATACACTTTTGCCCTTTAACTGTCAGAAACAAATAATATATATATACAAAATTAGATTTTGTAATCAAATGGTTTACTGGATTATCTACCCATCAACCAATTTTAACGCAAGAGCATGAGTGACATTTTTAGGGGCTTTGTTATTGCATGCACATTTTATAAGCAAGTATAAAAGTGCAGATACACAAAATGTAGCCATTAAAAGTTTTATGTCCTTGCTTGTGTGTGGGCTAAAAACAAAAATCCAATTTAAGCTATTATTAATTTGTACTTATTAGCATGTCAGTTGGGAAAGATGGGGAGTCAGCAGACATTGCACTAATGGAGCATGACGAAAAAGAGTAAAAACATTAAAACACAAAATTAAACAACTAGTCTGTCACAATTAAAAAACACAGGTGATCTTACTAAAAGCTTTCTATTAATGTGAATTTTAATATATTGTAAATTTTCTATGTAATATGTGGCACCTAACAGTAAGATCTCTAGAACCTATATTTATATGCACTAAATTAGTAGGTAAATTACAATATACAGTATTTTCATACAGTAAACTAAACCAAAGTCTTCTAATGCTGCTAGAGCATAGTCAGATTCTGAACATTTAAGTGTAGCCAGGCTGGTTTCCTTGGCTACTAAATCTGCTCTCCTTGGCAGTAAATCCTGGTAAAAGCAGGCCTGCCAGAAGTTATCATGGGTTTTCCCCACTTACAGTAGCTTCTTGAGTGACAGGGGAGGTGGTGGGACTTGGCCGGTGTGTCTCAAATCATGGATTCAGACCTGGTAGCTACTTCCATTGTACTTAAGGAGCTGCACTGCTAAATTTAGTCAGTGCCTCTACCTCCTTGAGAGAGGCTGGTCTAAACTAACAATTGCGCAGGGCTCTGCCAATCTGTAATCCCTCCCCTAGGGGAGTGGATGGGAGCTATACCCTTACTCCATCAGGGAGTAAGGGAAGAGCAAGGACTGCTTCAGGGCCCCTTGGCCTGGAGTGGAGGTCCAGGGTATATCCTGAGGGTGAAGCCCCAGAAGTGAAGTATGCTATGTATGCTGTTCCATCTGCCAGTGTACTAAATAAAGTGATCCTGTTCAAATATATCTTCCTGCCTGAGACTGCAATCTATCAGGGGGAGGGGACCTAAGTTATCCTGCTGGGATTGACCCCATATCCCTGGGGCCTGCAAGAGATGGAGGCGCCATGGAAAGAATCAGTTACTACCCCAGAAGCCTGTCCCGTTCTCCTCCACAACACTGCAGGATGCTCAGATATACTGTAAGCCAGCAGGTATGCACCACACCGTGTAATGGCGAAATCTCCCAGAGAGGGGGGGGGGGGGAACACCGTTACATAAGCAATATTGGGCATATGTTACACAGCTACCCTGCCACCTCCTCTTATCTTTTACTAGTACATATTTCATGCAGCACAGTCATATAGATCAGTAGCTGCTGAGATGTGTAATTGATCCAGACATTTTATTTAGCTATGGAATTCAGACCTGCAGTTGAGTCTTTCATATGTCAACATAGTATTTTCCCACGTGTTTCTTCTTGATTAAAATAATTTCCTTTTTATACTTTATTTCAGTTGATTATTTATGTTTCACATTCATTTTCAAATGAAAATAAATGTTTTGGGGCATGGTAATGTTATTTTGCTACTTTATAAAAAGAAGCCTTTTACACTTGCTGTTGTATTAATTTATTCCAACATGTCCTACTGAACTAATAAAAATGAAACAAGTTCTTAAGATCCTAAGGCCCGGATAAATCAAACTCTCTTAAAATTGAGTTAATATCGCACCAGGTAAAAAAAATGAAATAAATAACAATGCGTCTTATTGCCGCAATTTTGATATGGAATCAAGATTGTGGTAATAATTTACCGGGTACAATATTTCCCCCAGAATCGCAATGTGTAAATTAACGCGACCATTAATAATAAGTGAATTACCGCATCGCCATCTCATTAATATTACTTCTATCATAGGCTTCTGTAATATTTATTATTACTGAACCATATGGTAGAAATAACATTAACCCCTTTGATGCCTGTGATTACTAAGGTATTACAAGGTTAATACAATAAAAAATAAATACACTACCTACACCCCCTTGGCCATCTTAGTGGCTAGTAACCAATGGATCAACCCCTACCATCCCTCTGGGAGGCCCAACACCCTGTCCAGGACAACTACCCCCCCATAACCCACCTGCCTTCTCCCAACAAACCTAACACCCACCCTGTATACTGATGGCCAATAGACCGATTAGCCAAATGTAACAAAAAATGTATTAAGAAAAAATAACTACCTAACAAATACTAAAACACAAAATAATTGAAAACATAAATCCATAGATTGTTACTGTGGCTACCTAATCCCTCTCAATGGAGACCTAAATAGACACTTCGGCAATCAATAGTAACCTGTCATAAAACATGGCTTCATGACAAAATTCAAATACAATACCTATCCCCTTAGCTACCTAGTTGCTTCACAATATTTAACTAACCACTAAGGCAAAAAAGCATTTTATTGGTCATTGTGCAATTAATTACCTGTGAGTCTGACATTTTTAACACCTTTGTTTTAAAAGTAATATAAAAGCTCATTTACATACAACATTTTCCAGTGAATTAAATTTGAATGTTCTGTTAGTGTCATATGTATCTTACAATCATTGTATATGTAAATTACAATCAATTTGGGATGTTTTACTATATTTTTGTAAGGCGCGTTGGTTTTGCAATTCTAACACTGCCATCTACAGCACTTATTCTCAAACCTGCTGTCTCTGTAAGTCTCCCATCATATCTCCTAGATTGTAAGCTCTTCGGGGCAGGGATTTCCTTTCCTATTGTCTGATTTTGCTGTGCTTAATGTATTATTATAAGTCTCTGTACTGTATTCTTTGTGAAGCACTGAGTAAACTTTTGGCACTATATCAATTAAGACATACAATAAAGACATACAATACAATCTCACGAGTTACTGCGAGATGGTCACAGATATTCCTTGGCAAGTGGTCTAAAACCGGCAGTTGTATCTGTATATAATGACCATTACATACATAGGCAACAAAAGCTAAACAAAAATGGAATAGGTGATAAAATATTACACACTAAACATTTAGGTAGATATTAACCCCTTAGAAGCCCAAATGTTCAGCTAGTCTTGGGTTTCCATGACTATCTGACCACTATGGGCTATAAAGGGGTTAATACTGAAATAAAACTTTACTGCACTAACTTTTCTCTCTGATTTCTCCATTTCCCCCTTTCCTCTCTCTGACCATCACCTCATCTCATTTTCTCTCTCTCGCTTCTCCCCTTCTCCAACTCCATGTACCCCTTGTTTCTGCAGAGACCTGCACTCTTAACCTACCAGCTTTTAATTCCATTTTACGCTACTCCCTCTCCTCTCTCAGCCCTGCTCCAGACCCTGACAAACTGGTCAGGAACTATAACTCTGCCCTGTCCTCCTCTCTTGATCTACATGCCCCGCTTTCTCTCTGCTGTACTCGCCCTTCTAAACCCAGACCCTGGCTAAATTCCCACATGCGTATGCTGCATTCCTGCACTCGTTCCTCTGAACGCCTATGGAGGAAATCGCTCACGCTCGCAGACTTCCTTCTGTACAAATGTATGCTATCCTGTTTCATTTCTGCCCTCCCTCAGAATAAATAAACCTACTTTTCTTCACTAATCAACATGCACATGTCTAACCCACACCGATTCTTCTCTGTCTTTGACTCCCTACTCAGACCACCCTCAGCTGTCTCTTCTTCTTTCTCCATCTCACCTCAGTATTTTGCTGACTATTTTAAGGAAAAGGTGGAATCCATACTGTAGTGCCGACGAGTATTCTAAAACAAATCTGGGGCAATCACCAACAAGACCCAGGTACATGCTGGGTACATGCTGCAACATTTCAGTGACATTTGTGCAGACAGACTAATAGCCCATCGGATAAACAGCGAGGGTCCCGGGCAGTCCCATTCAAACTAAATGGGACTGCCAGGGACCCCTGCTGTGTTAATCCGATGGGCCATTAGTCTCTGCAGAAATGTCACTGAAATGTTGCAGCATGTACCCAGCATGTACCTGGATCTTGTTGGTGATAGCCCCAGATATTCCAAGGCAAGTTTAAGGCAAGTTTTAGAATACTCGTCGGCGCACCTGTACGTCAGGACATCCCCTCTGTTTCCTCCTCAAACCCTACACCTCTTCCTAACTTTCCTCTTGCCTTCCTTGACTCTTTTTCTGCTATCACAGAGGATGATGGGTCACTGTTGATCTCCTCTTCTCCCTCTACCACTTGCCCTCTTGACCCCATTCTATCCCATCTCCTAAAACCTCTTGCTCCTATTACAATCCCTGTGCTCACACAGATTTTTAACTCCTCCCTCTACTCGAGTACCTTTCCCTCCTCCTTCAAACATGCAACAATCATTCATTACTCAAAAATAGCAAGCTTCACCCTACCTGTCTTTCTAACTATCCTGCCTTTTGCCTCTAAACTCCTTGAACGTCTTGTATTCTCTCGCCTGCTCCATTTTCTCAACACCTATTCTCTCCTAGACCCTCTACAATCTCCTTCCGCAATGCTCACTCCACTGAAACAGCCCTCATTAAAATAACTAATGACCTCCATGCTGCCAAAGACAGGGGTCATTACACTCTGCTCATATTAATCGATCTTTCAGCAGCATTTGATACTGTGGACCACCCTCTCATCCTTCACATTCTCCATACTCTTGGTATTCATAACAAAGCTCTATCCTGGATCTCCTCTTACCTCTCCATTTGTAATTTCAGTGTCTCTTCTGCTAACACCTCCTCCTCCTCTATCGATCTCTCTGTGGCGGTACCTCAGTGCTCTGTCCTGGGACCTCTCTTCTTTTCTCTGTACACACTCTCTCTAGGTGACCTAATCATATCTCTTGGGTTCAAATATCACCTCTATGCTGACAACACACATTTACTTCTCAACCCCTTACCTTTCACCTGCTGTCAGATCAAAGTTTCTGAATGTCTCTCTGTGATATCATCCTGGATGGCCCTCTGCCGACTTAAACTCAACATGTCAAAAACAGAGCTCCTCATATTTCATCCCAAACCTGGCCCCATTACCTCCTTCCACATTACTGTTGGAAGTTCTGTCATACACGCAGTAGCACAAGCACGCTGCCTAGGGGTCACACTAGATCCTCTCTCACATTCTCCTCTCACATTCAAAAGGTATCTAAAACCTGACGCTTTTTCCTCCGCAATATTAGATTCACCCTTTCCTCTGTTGCTCGACTGCTAAAACTCTGACACAGGCCCTCATTCTCTCCCGTCTTGATTACTGTAACATCCTGTTGTCCGGCCTTCCTGCCTCTCACCTGTCTCCCCTACAATCTATCTGTAATGCCTGAATGCCCGCAGACCTGGCCAGTCCCCAATACTGAGGTGGGTAAGGGTATAACACGCACCCACAGCAGTGAGGGCATGCCAGGAGTGTGGTATGATGCGTTTCCAGGCCTGGTGAGAAAGGGTTAACTTGATACTTGCTGTGTCCGGGGTGCCAGAAGTCCGAGGGTAGAGATCCAAGAGCCATAGATCAGGGGCAGGAGAGAGCAGCGTAGTAAGGTCCAAAGCCGAGTCCAGGGAGTAGCGAGGTACACAAAGTCAACGAGAGCCAAGATCAAATCCAAGGGTATCCAACGGGGGCAGGGACAGGAACTAGAGCTGTAATACAGAAGAGAGCCAGGCATAGACGACCGAATAACCGAAGCACAGAAGAACTATGCAGAGCGAGGAAGGAGAGGGCAGACTGGGGTTATATATGCAGGAGGACCAATGAGAGCAAGAGGTGGAGCGAAGGCCTATCTGAGCAATCCCAGGGATAGGTTCAGGTGCCCAGAGTGGGAGTCAGCCAGATGAGTGGTGGAGACAGCCTGTAGCTGATGGGAGGTGGAGCCAGCGGTGCAGGAGGATGGCAAAGAGGATTGGTGTGCGCGCGCGCCCTGTAAGGTTCCCGTGCGTGCGCCAGGCCGCGTGTGGGAGGATGCGGCATGCGCCGCGGAGGAGCGGCATGGCGTCCGACCGGAGGAGGTAAGGAGCCGATGGGGACGGGGTCTGGGACGAGCGGCCGCACTGGGAGCCTGGGTGATGGAGACCCGCTGAGAGGTACGTGTTCCCCGATCCCTTACACTATCCTAAACACTGCTGCCATAATCACTCTACTCTTTATTAAATCTGTCTCAGCATCTCCCCTGCTGAAATCCCTCTCCTGGCTTCCTATCAAATCCTACATCTCACACTCAATTCTCCTCCTCACTTTTAAAGCTTTAAAGTCTTCTGCCCCTCCTTACATCTCAGCCCTAATTTCTCACTATGCACCACCATCCCAACTCTTGTGTTACGCTCAAGGATGTCTTCTCTCTACCCCATTTGTATCTAAAGCCCTCTCCCGCCTAAACCTTTCTCACTGACTGCCGCACAACTCTGGAATACCTTTACCCTCAAAAACCGACTAGCACCCTCTCTATCCACCTTTAAGACCCACCTTAAAACACACCTGCTTAACGAAGCATATGAGTAGCTACGTGGCTAAAACTATACACCAATACATAAAGTTTGGCCCCTTGTAGATGCACATACCAGAATGTCCTCCTACTGTCTCTGTATGTTCTTCCTACCTACCAATTAGATTGTAAGCTCTTCGGAGCAGGGACTCCTCATCCTAAATGTTAATTTTTGTCTGAAGCACTTATTCCCATGTTCTGTTATTTGTATTATTTGTTATTTATATGATTGTCACGTCAATTACTACTGTGAAGCGCTATGTATATTAATGGTGCTATGTAAATAAAGACATACATACTACCCACCCCCCATAAATACCTTAGTGGTTAGTAAGGCATTTCCTTGCAATGCCTTACTAGCCACTAAGGTAAACAAGGGGTTAATGCCTATCACCACCCAGGGGTCCTAACTACCATTCCAGAGGCAATTACTTTTATTATAGCTTTCCATTAGGTGCCAATAGCACTATCTGTGCTCCAATTGAGAGGGCCTAGGTAGCCACAGTGACAATCAATGAGTTTATGTTTACAATGTATTTTTTATATATATTGTATTATTAATGTGTAGGGTTTGTTTTTTTTAAATTACACGTATTCTTGTACTTATAGTGGCCAAAGTCCCATTATCCCCATTTGGCTAATAGGGCTATTGGCCATTACTCTACGGGGGCTGATGTTTGTTGGACTGTGACGGGGTGGTGGTAGTATGGATGGATGATGGGGATAGTTGCCCTAGAGAGGTTGATAAGGACCCCTGCGGCAGGTGGTGGAAGGGGTTAAGATTAAGCCTTTGTTTGCCTTAGCAATTAGGTAGCAAAGGGGGGCAGGTGCTGTAGTGTACATTAACTCTAATATTAAACTAGGAAGCCACATTCAACAAAGGGATTAATGTATTTTCTACTCTCATGTATAGGCTGACCATACGTCCCGTTTTGAATGGGACAGTACCATTTTTACCCTATTTCCCGACCGTTCCGTTTTTTCTCTATAAAATTCTATTTTGTCCCGTTTTCGTCCCCCCTCCACCTCCCCCCAGCGCTCCGAACTGTAACGCGGATGCATGAACGCACTAGCGCACTCGCGCGCCCCTCGCTACCTCCCTCGATGAGTAACGCGCGCACCCTCCCTTCGCAGACAGTAACACACTCTACTGTGAACCAGAACTTCCGGCTTCTGGGGTCTGCTGAGTGAGAGTCTGACTGAAGACCTCGTGGCACAATGCCCACCGCCGCCATCAGGTATGAGCCGGAGACAGGGGTAGCTGGAGGTGGGGGACGGATGCCCCCCCAAGTATATTATCGGGGGGTGGCTGCTCCTCTCTCCCGTCTACTGCCCACCCCCCAGTATTTGATGTGTGTGTGGGGTGAGCGGGGGGAGCTGAGAGTGGGGGGAGCTGGGAGCTGGGAGCAGGAGGAGCTGAGAGTGGAGGGAGTGGGGGGAGCTGAGAGCAGGAGGAGCTGAGAGCAGTGGGAGCTGGGAGCGGGAGGAGCTGAGAGCAGGGGGAGCTGGGAGTGGGGGGAGCTGGGAGAGCTGAGAGCGGAGGGAGCGAGGAGCTGAGAGAGGGGGAGCTGAGAGCGGAGGGAGCTGAGAGTGGGGGGAGCTGGGAGCGGGGCGTCCCGTTTTTGCCATCCCAATGTCCTATTTTTGTCTCAAGGAAATATGGTCAGCCTACTCATGTACGGCACACCTGTGAGCATGTGACCGGCATACGAGACAGGGGTTAATACACAGCTCTCTAGCTGGCTCACTTTTCACCCTCTGCAAGGTCCCTCAAATGAGTAATATCTCCCTTCAATTCATCCCAATGTAACCCATGTTCCCCCACCCCCAGATGCAAATGCCTATCTAGGGTGTAGTGAGGGCTGGCTACATGTACTTGGGTGGTGCGTACCTGCTTGGAACAGAAGGGCCTGAGTCTCCCGCGTTGGTGTTGGGGACAACAGGACCAGGCTTCTGGGGTAATGGCCTTCATTCTTTAGCAACGGTGCAGCGCCTCCATTCCCTATAATCCCCAGGAATGTGGGGTAGGACCCTTACAGAGAAAGAACCCTGGTCCCAGGGTGAATGCTCCAGAACTCACACACAGTCTTATGTAAAACAGCAGCTGTGTCTTTATTGTCTTGTAGTACACAGCAGTTCATGCAAAAAGTAGCTCCTAGAAACAGTGCTCCCAATGTACAGGCATCTCTCTCTTCTCCTTTCCTCCAGAAGTATGCTTCCCAGCAGAATGGGCTGAAAGGGGCCTCAATATCCCTGCCTCCACCCCACAGGGTAGGCCCTAGGGGTGAGGCTAGATGTCCTTCCCTTCACCCCCTAAATAGGGTGAGGGACAGTGGTCCACCTCTATAGTCCTGTCTGCTCTACTCAGAGGGGCTCAGAGGTCTCTTTCACAAATCTCACTCTCACGTTGAGCAGGGCCTCTCCGGTCAGGCATGCGCTCTGCTGGGTCTTACTACACTTCAAACCAGCACTCTCCTCCCCTCCAGGACATCACTCCACATACTCCCTCCAGGCTCTCCACAGACTGCCAGTCCTGACACTCTGCTCTCCAGACTCTGCTCCAGCTCAGACTGACATCCTCACAGAACTGGGCCTTCTAGACTTCCACCTCTTTCTCTCAGTTCTGACTCAACTCGCACACGAACTGACAGAACCAACTGACATCCACAGACTGACACAGACACACACAGGACAGCCCACTAAATAGAGTCAGCCCTGCCCCTATGATGTCAGCAGGACCTCCCCTCTGTCTAGGCCTGACAGAGTCAAGGGGCCCCTCCTCTATCAGTCCAGGCAGGGCTTTGAAGGGGGGAAAACCCATGGTTACTACTGGCGCCTGCCCTTACCAGGGCTTACTCCAGTAGGAGAAGGATAAGTAGCCCGCTCTTACATACAGGGGCTACACTCTCCCTCTGGTGGAATCCAATGGTCCCCACTTGGACCTACTTTTAGCAGCACCATCCTGCAGCGAACAAACCTGGGAACATGAACACCAAAATGTCAGTTTATATGCATAGACAATACCCAGTGAGGTAATATCTCCGGAACACAGTTACTCCCAAAGGGGAGAACCCTAATAGTAATGCTTAGGATCAGGCTTCCGTATCCTTCTACCATTATGGTCAGTTATGGTCACGTGATATGACTGTACCGATCCAGACTCGGGCCGATATATAACATTGTGCATGTATATGCCCCGTTCTACACTCCAGATCCTGACCAACTCACGGATCCTGTCCTGATTATGGTAACCTGCCTTACCAAATTTCGTCCGCAAATACTCTTGTACGGCTTCTCGGAGCCAACTATCCCTGTTCTCCTCGATCCCCCTGCAAGAGCATTATGGGTTCTGGCACATAAGGGTATTCATAACCATGGGACTGCTTATACCTAGCCACTATGGCTCTATCTGCTCGGCTCAACTTAGTCAAGGTCTTCCGACCCACCCTGCTTGGCAGCACCCAAAACTCCGGTTCTACAGGAGCAACATCGTCGTATAATATACTCGGTCCCTTTTGCAGAATGATCTTTTGCTCTGTCTCCCTGTACCGATGCTCTAGTTCATCCGCCACCTCCTGGGAAGTATAGGCACCTACCGCCCACCAATAATCGACTATGTTATTTCTGATGAGGACAAACCTGGTGCGGTCCATGCCTTCAGGGTACCCGGTGAACAGGGGTGCCCACCACTTGTCACGGTGCTCGTACTCTGTTAAGGGGCCTCCGACTCCACTCCACGGGTATCTACCTCCGACTCCACTTGCGATGAGACACCGGACGTACCCGCCTCTGTAGAGCGCGAGCAATCTATCCTCCCTTTGACGTTGATGTACCTTGCAAGGTTCATCTTTTGAACCACTTCACTTACAGGCCCAGCCTCTGCTGTAGTGTGGGACCCTCGGGCCCTCCCTCTAAATGCAGGAGAAAAAGGCACAAGGTTAGGTATGCGAATTACAGTATCATACGGTACCTCCCCATCAGACCCCTCATCGCTCAATTCCCAATCCCGCACATCCCTTGAATATTTGGGGTACTTGCTCAATTTATCCCCGCGAGGTCCCGGTGGTAATACTTGTGATGGGGCAGGGGCAATGTTCAAATCAGTGTCCAGCAAGCGGGTAATACCACGACCAGTGGGCATCTTCTTGGTTGCTCTCTCCACCGAGCCCCGTGATCCTCTGGGAGGACCATGGCCTCTCAGAGTGGCCATTGCAGCTGCCATTGCTGCTCTCCGTGGGGAGAACAGTGCTCCCGGGCCTCTTTTCCAGTCGGACCCGAAGTGATGTCATCGTCGACGCCCGCGGAGTCTCCATCCGCTCCATGGTCACGCACCGGAAGTGCGTCGAGGACCGGAAGGGGCGGTGGTGGATCATCTGGTCTGCGGACGGTCAGGTAGGCTGCATCCCTCTTCTTCTCGTCCTCTGCAGGTTCCGTCTTCGCCTGGCGGGGGTAAGAGGGTGGTGGAGTCTCCTTACCGCTCCGCTGCCAGCTGGTGATCCTTGGTTCCTCCGGAGCCGTGTCAGACGCCATCTTCGCCGCACTGGGAGTCACCACGGCCGTGGGACTTCTACGGGCCTCAGGCCGCACCAGCGCTCATCGTCGAAAGGTGTCCGGACTCGTCTGCTCCCTCTCTCCGGTAAGTGGACCGCCATCTTGGTTACAGCTGGGGTGGTTCACCGGTAGGTGCATCGCCACCGATGGGACGCCATCATCCTCCTCCGAAGATATTATGATCGGATCCTCCGCAAGGGAGTCACCGGGTTCTTGGGCGGTACCGCCAGTGGGGAGTGGAACAAAACGGGCTCGCTCTGGTACCTCCATTGCGGTTGCGCTCTTCTCCGCCGACGGTTCTCTTGGCTCAGTAGCTGGCTGGGCCTTGGTTCCTACCGCATGGGTGACGCGGGGAACTAGGGCAGCCTCGTCTCTCATCTCCGCCACCTCCGTTAGTGTTCCCGGAGAGGCACCCCGTGGGGTCTCGATCAATGGCCATGGCTCGTTAGGCCACAGTAGTATGTGCCACATTTCGAGCATCGTGCTTTCGTGCTTGGGACCGGTCCGGGTGTCCCGCAGTGGACGCACAGGCACCGGAGGTACTCGCGGTCCTCAATCTCCACTACCAGTAAGCCGCCTGGAAGCTGGTAAATCGTGGTGCTTAGTTCGGCCATATTTCGCTCAGGGGTGGAACAGTTCAAAGTCTCGGCTCCTCTCTCTCTGTGAATGTCAGACAGAAGTGAAGCTCTTCGCTCTCACTTCCTGCCCCTCCCTTCACTGGGGAAGACTCTTCTGATTGGCTCTCCTTGTGCCCCCTCCCTCTGGTGGAAACAAGAGGAAGGGCACTCCTTCTCTCACTGTGACGTGGCCTTGTCTATTGGCAAGTTACAGCACAGGTGGGTGGGCTTTCGGCTTTCGCGCCGCTCCGCTCCTTTTGCAGGGGATCTGGGTTTGGCGCCAAACTCCTGCACATCTCCCTCCACATTTCTCGGGCCGTGTCTCTTTGCACGGTTCACGTGCGCGCTCCAGGATTGGCAGGAGTCTCCATTTTAGTTCGGCTGCTAACTGCTGGGCCGTGGATGGCTCTGCTGTCGCCATTTTGGATTCTTTCTTGCTCTGCGGAGCACATGTAGTGTCGGCCGCCATCTTTGATGAGCCCACCAAATGTATCTCACCGCTATTCTCAGTGTCTAGTGCAAACTTCGTTCCTAGACACTGACTATGCTCACTGACACTCTCTGATGCTATCTCTCATTGCTTAACCCACAAGTATGATGTGGCATACCCCAGGCTAGGCAGAACTCCTTCTCTGTGCACCGCACTCGCTGACGGTTCCTACAAGTGCTCTATGGTGTGTTTTATGTGGGCGCTGGCTAGTGTACCGGGCATCTCCCTAAGTATGGGCGTCACCTACTGTTGGCCACTCATAGTGCTGGCCCTGGGCCATGGTCCCTGGACAAGTTAACAGGCTAACCCCCACAGTTGCCTCACACTACCTGCCTCAAGGGACTAGGACAGCAATAGCCATACACCCATCTTACATCACCCATCTAGGGCACCCAGGGTGTACTGTGCGGGAGTCCATGCTCCCCTGACTACCCCTGGTATGATATGCCCTACCCTCCATAGCACTTGCACGGAAGGTGCACTTCACTCCTCCCGTTCTGCTTCGCTGAAAGCCTGACCTGTTTGGGATCTCAGCAGCTCGCCTCCAAATGTTACCCATGTCCCCCCCCCCCCCCCAGATGCAGATGTCTATCTAGGGTGTAGTGAGGGCTGGCTACATGTACTTGGGTGGTGCATACCTGTTTGGAACAGGAGGGCCTGAGTCTCCCGCGTTGGTGTTGGGGACAACAGGACCAGGCTTCTGGGGTAATGGCCTTCGGTGCAGTGCCCCCATTCCCTATAATCCCCAGGGATGTGGGGTAGGACCCTTATAGAGAAAGAATCTTGGTCCCAGGGTGAATGCTCCAGAACTCACACACAGTCTTATGTAAAACAGCAGCAGTGTCTTTATTGTCTTGTAACACTTGAGATAGTACACAGCAGTTCATGCAAAGAGTAGCTCCTAGAAACAGTGCTCCCAATGTACAGGCGTCTCTCTCTTCTCCTTTCCTCCAGAAGTATGCTTCCCAGCAGAATGGGCTGAAAGGGGCCTCAATACCCCTGCCTCCACCCCACAGGGTAGGCCCTAGGGGTGAGGCTAGATGTCCTTCCCGTCACCCCCTAAATAGGGTGAGGGGCAGTGGTCCACCTCTATAGTCCTGTCCGCTCTACTCAGAGGGGCTCTGAGGTCACTTTCACAAATCTCACTCTCACGTTGAGCAGGGCCTCTCCGGTCAGGCATGCGCTCTGCTGGGTCTTACTACACTTCAAACCAGCACTCTCCTCCCCTCCAGGACATCACTCCACATACTCCCTCCAGGCTCTCCACAGACTGCCAGTCCTGACACTCTGCTCTCCAGACTCTGCTCCAGCTCAGACTGACATCCTCACAGAACTAGGCCTTCTGGACTCCCACCTCTTTCTCTCAGTTCTGACTCAACTCGCACGAACTGACAGAACCAACTGACATCCACAGACTGACACAGACACACACAGGACAGCCCACTAAATAGAGTCAGCCCTGCCCCTATGATGTCAACAGGACCTCCCATCTGTCTAGGCCTGCACAGAGTCAGGGGGCCCCTCCTCTATCAGTCCAGGCAGGGCTTTGAAGGGGGGAAAACCCATGGTTACTACTGGCGCCTACCCTTACCAGGGCTTACTCCAGTAGGAGAAGGATAAGTAGCCCGCTCTTACTTACAGGGGCTACACCAATATACCATCAGTCACAGACAGCACACTTGTGAGCTTTAGACCAAGATATGCAACGAGGATTAATACACACGGCTACTCTAGCCAACTCACCTTTCTCCTGCGCAAAGTACTTTCAATTAGTTGATATTCACCCTTTTATCGATTGCAATCATATCTATATGCTGCCACTGCCCAAGAAATATCAAATACATTTATTTGCATATATGACTATATAACTATGCATCTATTGTAGCAAAATGTGCCCACAGATGTACTTTACACTCTACAAAGTGTGCAAACTGTTCAATCAGAGCCCAAAGCATCACTTATTAAAGTTTGGCTCTTGAGAATCGAACATTTATTTTCACAGGAGAAACAGTTATCTATGTTTTGCGCCTCTTGCTCATGAAGTGTGTGGTATGATTATATTTGTCTAATCACAATGGTGACAGTTATCCATTTGTTACTCTTATGAATTGCTGTCATACCAATACTTTCTTATATTTAAAAAAGTGTTCCAAATAAGTGGCGACCTGTCGGTCACCTCGCACAAGTAATAATTCAAGAATGTTACAGTTTTCTTTGAGGCTGATAGTCCAGGATCTGGATATTGTCCTTAGCCTTCTAAACTATACATATTTCACTTTCAGTTGGATATCCGTGATACACCCCCTCCTCCCCCCACCCATCCAATTAACCCTCTTTGTAGATAATTACAGACACAGGAAGGGTCTTGGTCTGAAATAAACAACATTTCTTATATTTTTATTATAATAATCCCTGAAGTACCAGATTGATTAAAATACTTAATATTTTATTACATCTAATGAACCATAGTAAAAAAATATTCTAATACCCTTCCTCATTGTATTGCATATTATTGGTTGTAATACTTATTTCATCATGACTCTACTTAAAATATCGCACCCAGCAACATTTTACAGCAATATTGATGACAGAGTAGGTCATAAAATAGTGGTATAAACACCCCACATTTTTTATTTTTTCGGGTGCGAGTTTGATGACTCGAAGCCATTGTATCATATGAGACTATAGGAGATGTGCACAGAGGGTAACACACTGGACACATTTTTAGGTGAAAATAAATGTAGGTTTTATTAGCCAGCTGCTTTAAACAGAAAACAGCTTTATATTCGCATAGAAATTAGAACAGAAAACCACAACCAGGCCTAACCCCATGTAGGCGACTGACTAACATTTCAGTGGTCCCTATGTGAGGGCTGGAAGGCTAGGCCTCTTACCAACCTTTGACACTGTCCCAAAGAGAGATACCTGTAGGTATGGTGCTCTGCACATAAGTCAAAGGTTTGTGGTGGTGTCTGTGGGGATTCCCTCTAGCGGGCTCCAGGGACCGATACTGCCTGAATCAGTCTCTCTTCCCCTGGGATAGCAGCACAGACTCTAGCAGCACAGACTCATCTGTGCTAGAGATTTCCTGCAGTACGTGCACCAGAAGTTTAAGCATACTTGATGAGCCAGGTGGAGATTAGTCATTTAACTCATTCTGAAATTAACAAGCTCCCTGCTGGACTCATCTGCTAAAGACAGTCTAGTCTTTATTTTGGAAGCCTTTTAGACTGGGGAAAGGCCCCGTCACAGGGACCTCATTCTTTGATAAATCTATTGCACTTTTTTTTATACAGTTCTGCTCCAATTTTAGAGCCGGGCGACTACTCTAAAGGGGCAATCCCTCCTAGAACCAAAGTGAAGTAATTACAGTGCCATGCATTGAGGGCCTCATCTGGGGGCTTAATACCTTTTTTTTTACCCAAATTTGACACCTACAGTGGTAGATTTGCCATTAGGCCCAATCGGCCCCGGGCAGCAGAACTTGGGGGCTGCAGATTTTCCCTGCTTCATCCTGACGTCACAGTCCTCAGGCTCGCCACCTCCCACGAGCCTCGATTGGAGGGGACATCTGAATGGACGGGGACTACAAGGAACTGCACAGCACGGGAACAATGTTACAATTCTTTCTGAAAAATTAATTGAGACCGCACTTAGCTGGTAATCCCCTATGTATCCAAATTGGGTATATCCTGCTGCTTCCACTCTCTCCCGCGATCCACCAGGGCCAATCCAGACATATAGAAACAAAATAGAGAAGCGCAAGGAAAACCAAATTAGTGTAAAGATCATAACTTTATAGATACAGTACAATAATAGGCAACAACACTTACATCAAAATGCAGTTTTGTTAAAACAGATGGGACAAACCCCACATCCCTCAGGTTCTATGCTGGTTAAACAGCTTGCTGCAAATGGTAACAACCCCAAATCGGTAAAGAGTTGGTAGGGGAGCTGGCAGATCACACTGCTGTCTGGGGCTTCACCACGCTTGCTGCAGAGCTCAAACAGCATGCCCATGGATCAAAGCTGGAGAAACAGGGGGGAGGGGTTTCGGTCATGTCCTGCGCTTGACATTACACGTCCTTCGCAAGGACACTGGATACCTCTACGTGTTTTGCATGCATTCCGCTTTGTCAGGGTGTGTATTGTGGCAGGACGGCCTCGCGGCGGGGTCAGTAAGACGCTAGACACGATGGGAAACGGTCAACTACAGTGGTTTATTAGCCACAACCAAAATAAAGTACGGGTGCACTGTCCCTTTAAAAACAACTTTCTAGAAATTAAAGCCTATTCCCGTTAGGGAAACTAACTCACTTCTTGAGCCCTTACTAACAGGGCAGCCAGCTCCCCTGGTCATGCACAAAACATATGCTACACAAAGTATAACCAACAAGTGTAATAATAAAGTCTTATCTGTGATGCAGCTCCAAGAGCAAACAGGAACATGGTTCCGGGGAGCAGGCTGTGTCCAGCTCGCAGCAATCTTTATCTTTATCCTGGGTTGGGGTCCCAGCTGGTCCCAGCAGCAAAGCTCCTCGCAGGACTGGGGGACCAGAGCAGCAGCAGCTACGGCTTCCTAGCCGGGAGAGGTCTCTCCACCCTCACGTGGAAAAACAAGCTCACGTTGTGTGAGCAACTTCCTGCTTTTTAAAGCACTTGTTTCACTGATGAGTTCAGCCCCTGTTTAATCAGTCTTCAGCTGTGCTTTCTCTGTCTAAGGAGATTAACACTCTGTGAACTGGCTGCAGCATCTCTCCATTCACTGTTCCAGCCTATTGAGTCAGTGACTCTGTCCATAAGGTCCAAACACTGTCCCTTATATACAGTATGTGCAAATATCTTTCAATTTGCCCAAACCTTCCTACAATTAGCAGCAAATCATCACAGATGACATAAATCCATAAACCACAAAACACAAATGGTTATACTTAATCTTTCACTATACATATAAATACATAAAACCTCTGGTCATTTAAAATGATATTAATATATAAGTACATAATCCCTCCCTAATTCATTATACAATCAAAATCATGACTAAATACCATGTACTGTATAATGAATTAAACATTAACTATAGATACCTCTGGGGTAGGAGATACAATTTATTTGTATCCTTGTGTTTTGTAGTATATGGATTTATGTCATTGTGTTAATTGGTGGTATAATGTGACAATTGCAAGTTTGAGCATGTGTGATGATTTGTTGCTAATTGTAGGAAGGTTTGGGCAAATTGAAAGACATTTGCACATATATAAGAGACAGCCTTTGAACCTTATGGATACACCCCCTGACGAAGTGGAATACACGCGAAACGCGTAGAGGTATCCAGTGTCCTTGCTTAGGATGTGTGACGTCACATGCAGGACATGGCCGAAACCCCTCCCCCCTGTTTCTCCGGCTTGGATCCACGGGCAAGCTGTTTGAGCTCTAAGGCAAGCCGTGGTCAAGCCACAGACAGCAGTGGGATCTGCCAGCTCCACTACCGGCTCTTTACCGTATAGGGGTTGTTACCATCTGCAGCAAGCTGTTTAACCAGCAGAGAACCTGAGGGACGTGTTCCCTACTATCAATATCTATAAAGTTATTATCTTTACACTAATTTGGGTTTCCTTGCGCTTCTCTATTTTGTTTTTACAAGTCTTTCTGAACATGCTGTGCAGTTGCTTGTGTGATGAGAGGGCGGCTGGCAGGAAAGCAGCAGAGCAGCAAAGCATCCACTAAGGTGAGTGAGTGAGGGGGGGGGATTCTGTTTGGAGGGGGGGATTCTGTTGAGGGGGGGGGGGGGCGAAAGCCAAAAAAATACATAAATTGAGATCTTAAGAACTTGAACTAAACTCTAAAGTAACAAAATATCCCCACAACCGGCTGGTCAAAAAAGGGGAGAAAGTAGCTACCTACACTGTATAAATCCCGCACCTGCTGCACACATACAGTATGTAAGTGAAAGCTGATATAACACATCAGGTGGGACAGGGAAGTCCCCCACATGATTCTGTTTTTGGGGGCAGGAGACCGATTCCTTTGGGGGGAGAGCGATTCCATTTGGGGGGGGGGCAGATTCTGTTTTGGGGGATCAGATTCCATGTGTGTGTGTGTGTGTGTGTGTGTGTGTGTGTGTGTGTGTGTGTGTGTGTGTGTGTGTGTGTGTGTGTGTGTGTGTGTGTGTGTGTGTGTGTGTGTGTGTGTGTGTGTGTGCACAACGTTGGGGTTGTGCACTTTTGTGTGTGTGTGCAGAACGGGGGTGCCATTTTGTGTATATGCTGTAGAGGGGGTGCCATGTGTGTGTGTGTGTGTGCTGCAGGGGGGTGCCATGTGGTGTGCGTGCTGCAGGGAGAATGCCATGGTGTGTATGTGTGCTGCATGGGGGGGGTGCCATGCTTGTCAGCGCTGATGAAGCATTGGAGTGCAAAACGCATTGGTGCGTTTTTTAGCCTGTCAAAGCTATTCATGAGAGCTTAAATAAATGATTTTTTATGGGAGTTACCCTTTGATGATCCTTTTTTCCGTCCAGCTGTGGTTGTGTTCCGTTTCACACAGATACTCCTAGGATAAGGATAACTTGATTGACAAACACTTCCCCATTCACAGGCCCCTAGGAAATTCAACTTGTAACTAACTAACTGAAAGCAGCCAAACCTTTTCTTTGAGCATTGTTGCATTTGTTTAGCAGAACTTGAAGAAGCCTGATGGCGAAACACATGGTTCTACGGAGGTCTTTTGGACACAGCCGGCTACCGTAGCAGACCTAGGCAACCATCTGTGACCTGACCATCCGGACGCAGAGGGAGGAAAAGATACAGGACAGGACGCTAAGTGACACTGCTGTGAGCCAGCGAGTGCATCCACTGTGTGTAAGTGCCGATTACGGCACCCTTTTGTTTTTATATTTAGTCTCATTTGAACAAATATTACGTTTGTATCTATTACTAAACTCTGGATGAGTGACATTGGATGCTACACTGCCGACTACTGTGGATGTGGAGCCAAACTCTCTGAGTGTACCTCACTCACATATAGCCAATTAGACTGTAAGCTCCTCGGAGCAGGGACTCCTCTTCCTTAATGTTACTTTTATGTCTGAAGCACTTATTCCCATGATCTGTTATTTATATTATCTGTTATTTATTTGATTACCACGTGTATTACTACTGTGAAGCGCTATGTACATTAATGGCGCTATATAAATAAAGACATACAATGTGAGTGTAGTTATAATTATCCAATTACCATTCTGCCATATATCCCTATATGCTGTTTGCACCAATCCGGGCTTCTGTCTCTATTTTCTGAGTGTACCAAGTATCCCAACGCTCTGATTGACATCTACTGCAAGCCTTGACGCAACCCCTATAAGTGCCTTTTACTCACATTGAAGCAAGTGTTGCAGTGAATCTAAGGGGGCGGCCCCAGTCACTTCTACAGCGCACGGCTCGGCGTGCGCTGTGCTATCAAGCCCCGCCCCCCCAGTCCGGCCGGTCCCAGTCCCTACCTTGTCGCACACCTTTCCCCAGCGGTGCGAGACAGGTTTTCAGGGAGGCCGGGGAATTTGAAATTAGCATCCGCGACGGAGGCGTGGCCACGCCCCCGCCGGCAGTTCAGCTACGCCCCCGCAAACTCACAGCCACGCCCCCTCCCATCGCAAACCTTCCCTCTCCCCTCACACCGCCTATCGCCGTGCAGCGCTGTGCACGCGCCGCCCCCCGCCGGGCGCGCGTGCCACAGTGAAGACTGTGGACTTAGCCTGAAAGGCATCTCTACAGAGAACACATTGATTTATGGGCTGTCACTCACACACGGCCGTGTGAGTTTTGAGATATATTTATATCCTTATTTCCCTCCCACCACCCTATCCCTTCCCACCACCCTATCCGTTCCCATCCCCTCTCCTCCCCCCCTTATCATTGAGTCCAATTAGACTCCACCATTCAAAATGTATTAATTTATTTGTCTCATTCTTTTGATTTGCGCTCACCGTTTTGTGTTCATTTGTTTAGCGAAGCCAGTTAGACTGTTACGTTTGTTTACATAGGAAGTTATTAAAATCTCTTGGGTGCAAATCTGAAGCAAAGCTGGTGCAAAAGTACCGCACCCGATTTATCAAAGAGAAAAATCCCACATTTGCAGCCGGAAGACTTAGATAAATGACCCCCTTTACCTACACTGTGCTTACATGAGTTATTTATGATGCTATACACCAAAGCCATAATATTAGCCCTATTGTCTATTAGCATGTATTGTAATATTTTGCTCTTAACAATTAGCCTATATACCTTAAATACAAAAACATAACACCCTATTAATTATGATAAACCACCACCCCGCTAACTGTATATTTCAACAGTTTTGTTTTTAGTGGAAAATTAAAATACAATACTGGTCTATTTAAATAATATTTTGTAAATGCAAATTGTTATGCTCATTTAAAATTCCTATCATATGTGTTTGCTTAGTTGTAGTATGTAGTATGGATATGGTCAGCAAACTAACCACACAAAAAAGTCACAGCAAATTAACCTCAGTGTGACATAAAGCAGACATCTGATTGTAATTCGTTAAGGAAAGTAATTCATATGAAGTCTCTGAAATCCACAAAGGAAATTACTTTAACAAAATAATTTACAGTCATTCCCCTTCGTCTTTTTTTTTTTACTGCATATCTAATTAGAATAAGCTGACAAAGACTGATGCTTTGGTGTATTGTATTATCAGTAGGCTAAAGGCCATATGGTACATTTAATGTATGGCTCTGTAAACTATCTAGTTTAACCTTGTTTTACAGATAATTAATTGCTACTGCATTAATATGTTCCTCTGCTAGTATCAGTCTTAAAATGTTCAATATATAGGACTAAAGTGAAATATTCAGCATAACTAACTATATCATACCAACATTTCTTGGGAATATTTTTGGAAATGGGATATGGTTTAAATTTATATGGTGTACGGTTATGTTGAAAGTCACTCATAAATCTGAACATTCAATCTTTTTCTATGATTTTTGCAGTTATAAAATACAGGACATACAACTCACATAATGCCAAATTTACTGTATCAAGCTAAGCAGACAGTTTCTCTCGCTCTTTGAAGTGAACGCTAATAGATTTAGCAAAACTTCTTGCGCAGTGCAGGAAATCTGGCCTTTGGTTTATAAAGTTGAGCCTTAGTGAAACTTTTAAGTGCTATCCTTTTTACCTGCCTATTTCATTGATTGGATTTGCAACTCTTATGCTCACCTTTTCTGAAATAGTTTTAAACACCCACAGACACAGCCAGAGATATTTACTTTTCAAAATGTAGAATGATTGTGCCAGAAGTAACAGTGTCTTACCAGCAAATTTAAGGAGCATATATTTGCTAAGTCCTATTTTCCCTTATTGCTCTAATATTTGCCTGTTATAGTGTTTGCTTCCATGCTGTTCTGTTTTATGGTTGAAAAAATAATTCCAAATAGTGCTGAAAACCAACATAATTCTAGATCCATAATTTTGTTGAGAAAATTAACATGTAATACACATTATAAGTAGCTTAAAATAGCAAAACAAACATTTAGCTTAGTTAAAGTGGGAACATTATTGTGAAACATGTGCACCGTGTGTTAAAGTAATATACCGGTTTGCATATAAAATTCTTCATTTTAATAATAGAGAGAGAGGGGGAGAAAGAGAGAGACAGAATGAAGGTGAGAGAGAGAGCGAGCAGGAGGAAGATGAGACAAAGAGAGTGTGCAAGAGGATGGTGAGAGAGAGCAGAAGGAAGGTGAGAGAGATAGACAGAGGGAGGGAGAGAAAGAGAGAGGGAGATAGAGACATACTGTAGAGAGAGGGAGGGAGAGATAAAGAGAGGGCAGGAACAAGGTGAGAGAGATAGAGAGAGGCCGGAGGAAGGTGAGACAAAGAGAGTCTGCAAGAGGATGTGAGATAGAGATAGAGAGCAGAAGGAAGGTGAGAGAGATAGTGAGAGCAGGTAGAAGGTGGGAGTGTGAGTGAGTGAGACATTGTGTGTGTGAAAGAAAGAGAGAGAGAGAGAGAGAGAAAGAGAGAGAGAGAGAGAGAGAAAGAGAGAGAGAGAGAGAGAGCAGAATGAAGGTGACAGAGCAGGGTGAAGATGAGAGAGATAAAGAGAGGGCAGGAGGAAGGTAAGAGAGATAGAGAGAGGGCAGGAGGAAGGTAAGAGAGATAGAGAGAAGGCAGGAGGAAGGTGAGAGATAGAGAGAGGGCAGGAGGAAGGTGTGAGAGTGAAAGAGAGAGAGCAGGAGGAAGGTGTGAGAGCGAGCAGGAGGAAGGTGAGAGAGAGAGCAGGAGGAAGTTGAGAGAGAGATAGAGAGCAGAAGGAAGGTGAGAGAGATAGAGATGGCAGGAGGAAGGTGAGAGAGATAGAGAGAGCAGAGGAAGGTGAGAGAGATAGAGATGGCAGGAAGAAGGATAGAGAGAGAGGGCAGGAGGAAGATGAGAGAGAGAAAAAATGGCAGGAGTAAGGTGAGAGAGATGGCAGGAGGAAGGTGAGAGAGATAGAGAGGGAGAGCACGAGGAAGGTGAGAGAGATAGAGAGGGAGAGCACGAGGAAGGTGAGATATAGAGAGATTGCAGGAGGAAGGTGAGAGAGCGAGAGGGCAGGAGGAAGGTGAGAGAGAGAGCGAGAGGGCAGGAGGAAGGTGAGAAAGAGAGGACAGGAGGAAGTTGAAAGAGAGAAAAAGAGGGCAGGAAGAAGGTGAGAGAGATAGAGAGAGGGCAAGATGAAGGTGAGAGAGATAGAGGGTAAAAGGAAGGTGAGAGAGATAGAGAGGGCAGGAGCAAAGTGAGAATGATAGACAGAGGGCAGAAGGAAGGAGAGAGAGAGAGAGAGAGAGTAGGTGGAAGGTGAGAGAGATGGAGAGAGGCCGGAGGAAGGTGAGAGAGAGTGGGCAGGAGAAAGGTGAGACAAAGAGAGTGTGAAAGAGGTTGAGAGTGAGTGAGAGAGAGAGAGAGAGAGAGAGAGAGAGAGAGAGAGAGAGAGAGAGAGAGAGAGAGAGAGAGAGAGAGAGAGAGAGATTGAGCAGGAGGAAGGTGAGAGAGATAGAGAGGGCAGGAGGAAGGTGAGAGATAGAGTGGGCAGGAGGAAGGTGAGAGGGTGAGAGAGAAGGCAGGAGGAAGGTGAGACAAAGAGTGTGCAAGAGGATGTGAGAGAAATAGAGAGCAGGAGGAAGGTGGGAGAGATAGAGACAGATAGAGAGTGAAAGAGAGCGGGCACGAGCAAGTGAGAAAGATAGAGAGGGCAGGAGGAAGGTGAGAGAGAGGGCAAGATCAAGGTGAGAAAGATAGAGAGAGGACAGGAGGAAGGAGCGAGAGAGCGCGAGATAGAGGGCAGGAGGAAGGTGAGACAAAGAGAACGTGCAAGAGGATGGTCTGAGAGATAGAGAGAGTGAGAGTAGATGGAATGTGAGAGAGAGCAGAAGGAAGGTGATTGAGAGAGAGAGAGAGAGAGAGAGATTGAGAGAGAGAGATTTTGAGAGAGAGAGAGAGAGAGAGAGAGATTGAGCAGGAGGAAGGTGAGACAAAGAGTATGCAAGAGGATGTGAGAGAGAGGGCAGGAGGAAGGTAAGAGACATAGAGAGAGGGCAGGAGGAAGGAGAGAGAGATAGAGGCAGAGAGGGAGCGAGAGAGGGCAGGAGGAAGGCGAGACAAAGAGAGTGTGCAAGAGGATGTAAGAGAGATAGAGAGAGGGCAAGAGGAAGGAGAGAGAGAGAGCGAGATAGAAAACAGGAGGAAGGTGAGACAGAGAAAGTGCAAAGGAACATACAAGAGGATGGTCTGAGAGAGAGAGTAGGTATTTATTAGCTATATGAGTGTGGGACTTATGGTGCCTAGGATTTTCATGTTTAATCATAGCCAACAGTCCACCAACAGCTATTTGTAAGCGTGACATGTTATAGCTGATAATTTTCGTACATGTAAGCCTTAGTATGTGACTTAAGATACTTTTTTCATTTTCAATTGATCATAATCTGGTATGGCACTGCCTGCTAATTGTATATACTTAATAGCATGACTACAGACACCTCCCATCCTTACATAAAGTTTGCCATGACTAAAGGCACTCCAGTTTGATTTCACTTTGCAGCCCTAGAGGCACTGCCCACATGGATGTGCTTGGTAACATAATGCGCTTAGTACCCCAAAGGTGATTTTGGTTCCTTTTGTCCTGCCAGCCAAACATCTCCTTTGGTTGGTTATGTGTATGAAATATCCCTTAATTCCCCTGTTCTGTATCTTGAGTAAATTGAATTGAATTGACTCCTTTTTTAAGATAATGAATTTATTAAACATTTAATTGTATTAACATTGTATTTATGTATGTTTTTATATTTATTTGTTTTTATTTTGTTATTTGTTATTTTCTTTCATTCACATACAGGTTTCAGCATGTGTTGTTAACACTGTTTACATAGTGTGTATATATACATGTTGTTAGAGGTCATACTCCTGTATATTCTCATAGGGGTGCGTGTAATGATTAATTTATACTATACACACATCCCCCACATGAGCTGCTATACACCCTGCTGCCCAGTATCCTTATTTTAAGGTGTTTCAGTGATCATAGCAATCAGGCAAAGCAAGGGTGTTCCTGTGAGGGGGCTGTCCTTTTCAATTAGCTGCCGCCCATAAATACGCGCGGATGACGCTATGGGTGACCTCCTGACGAAGCACGTAGTGCGAAACGCGTAGAGGTCACGACAGGTCATCCTGCGCGTGTTTGCTGGCAAGCTGAGACGGAGCGTGCAGGAGACAGCAGCGGTTTATTCCATCTCCGCGGTGCCGAGATCCGGATCCTTTGCAGACACCGCGAGTCTGCTGTCTGTCTCAGTGTAAGTGTCCATTTCCCCTTGCCAGTGTCTAACCCTATGGCGGTTTCAATACAAATCGGTTAATAGGTTGTTTCATGTTTGTTTTTTTCTTTCATGGTTTATTTTATATGAATTTTATTGTCATTTGTATACTGTGCAGCTTAGGGTATAGTCACTACTAGGTTTCTTCCTGGTGGTACTTAGCCATTCAGCTGCATAGTTGTTCTGGGGTGGGGTTGGATCCCCTCAGTTATTGTGTACTTTTTAATAAATTACCTTCCACTAATCCCTGGTGCGCATCTGTGCATTTTTTACTTTGTATCTTGAGTAAAGTCCACTTTAGGACCGAAACATCAGTTTTTGGAATAAACCTGGTCTTCTTCACACCACTGGAGTGGCATTAATTGTATAACTCTGTAGTATTCCTCTATACCGCAGGAAGATGTGTACCCATGGCCTTTCTTCATCGTGCAATTTGTGAGTGCTCCTTGGTTTTCTATATGTACAGTAAGGATCCTGAATGCCATTCCAGAAAACCTCTCTAGGGCCTCTGAGGTTTCATAAGTGAAGATGACATATTAAAACGTTTCCCACTCTTCAACCAAGTACTAGCTTGTTCCACTCTCTTCTGGGTGTTAACATCCATGATCATGAGTTGCACTCATGAGAAAATACTCCTTAATAGGAAGAGTACAGTGTTTAAAGCCCCCATGCCCCTCTAATCCTTTTAGATTCCTTTTTTTTTAGGCTTCTTTTAATTACCGGAGAAAGGGAAGACTATCTCTGATTGGGAAGTTTTTGGGCAGGTTTTAAAGCAACATTAAAGGTTGTTCACAGAATAGGGCTTTAAGTGTGTTCAGTTATAACTAGTGAGCTGTTCTACAATGTGAAGGTGTTTACAAAAAAACCTCACCCAGCTCATTTCACTTGTGCACTGAACACAGGGAAAAGACTGAATAATAACACGTACACTGTTTAAAACCCCCATTAACCTACTGAAATTCTTTCAGACTTATTCCCTTATTTTTCTTTAAATCGTTTCTTATTTACAGGTTGCAGGGAGGACTGTAATTGATTAGGCAGTATTTGTCTGCATTTGAATGTTATTCACAGAGTTTACATGAAACCCTCCCCAAAATCATTTAACTTGTCCACTGATCAACAATAGCGTGCATGAATGTATTTTATTGTACTACACGTGGTAGGGCTCATACTCCATCCAAGCTCTCTCCTAATTCTTTTTATACCACTTTCCCAAATGTTGATTCCTTTCTTGGTGTGAAAATGAAGGAAAGGAGGAGCACACAGGAGACTTGATTTGAGTTTTGATAAACTTCAATAAGGTGTTCACAGCATCAGAGCTTTAGTACAGATAACGTTTCAGGACTAATGTGTCCCTTCCTGGGTCTGAGGAAGGGACACATTAGTCCTGAAACGTTATCTGTACTAAAGCTCTGATGCTGTGAACACCTTATTGAAGTTTTTCAAAACTCAAATCAAGTCTCCTGTGTGCAACTCCTTTCCTTCATTTTTGTGCCATTATCAGGTCCAGCCTTGAGATGCCAGGACCATTGGGAGGGAAGCACCAGAAGCAGAATTATACCGGAATGTCTTTATTAACAGTGGTGTGCCATTTATTTCTATGATTGCCCTTTCTTGGTGTGGGGAATTATTTTCATTTCCCCAGTGCACGCTTCATCTACTTATCCCCAATTTTTATAACACATATACAGATATAAGCAAACACAATTACAAATGTAGTAAGACTTGCTGTTTTCATTGCCACTCACCAACACGCTAAAACCTGCGACCCATTCGCGGGACCAAAAACAGTAAGGTTTATAGCATAGGAGGATAAACGCTTCGGGGTCCCTGATTCTAAATGCACTGAGGAGAAAAACCTATACTAAAATTGTGGAGGACCGGCGCAGAGATGGGGATGGCACACACAGATGGAGACAGCTGTGAAGCTCATCTAAAAGGTTTGTATTGACTTCTCTTCTCTCCTGATGGCCCAGCAGGATTAACACTACAGGGTCCCATTCAGAAGTTTCATAGGTTGAACTTGATGGATAGAAGCCTTTTTTCAACCTCATCTACTATGTAACTATGTAATTATGTAAGAAGCAGCGACTGTGACGGTGAGGGGGTAACCAGGATCACTAATAAAGGTCAAGCCCTCTTAGTGGCCCCTGAGTCACGTGGTGGGGTCCTAGAGTGTCAGCTCTTGGACCTGGCTGTCGTGTATATATTGTATGAGAATATGCAACAATAAAGAATGTTTGTTGTTTTTGCCTTTCCAGGAGTGCCAGCAAGCAGGAATTTCTAGGCTATGAGTTTCAGGGTGGGTTTGACGGAGAAAGTCTTTACAGATTGTGACTACTGTATGCAGCGGGGTTCCTGAGTTACAGGATACCCCAAAGATGCACCCGGTAAGATTCTCGGATACATTGAAGCACAATGCTCCGGTCAAACTCCTACCCTGAAAAGTTCTTGCAGCTCACCACCAGGAGTCCCTGCTTCAGCACAGACCAGAGAGGTAAAAAGGGGCATAGGGATTTGTGTATCCCGGGTATAGTCAGGGGTCCCTGGTTTAGGGGAAGTCCCCCACGGTATATGCCCAAACCTCCGGACCCGGTATAGGGGTTCGGGGTATCTCTAACTATGTCTAAGGTTGCGAGAGTACAATTATTTCTAAGTCCAACTTCGGTACAATTGAAGCAACCCAGAAAATGAAGCTAAGCATTATTTGAAGCAACTTTTATTAAAACTCCTTATAGGAAGGTCTAGGAGCTCTGAAAATGAACGTGCGGGTCTTTTAAGCAGATCCTAGGGGATGAGGGATTTAGAAGAATTTAGTATGATTTTTATTAACCTGGTGTATAACAGTGTATATGTATATGCCCTGTATATGAACTGGAGAATTTTCAAGTCCGTGGTTCCTAGAGACCAAATGGCCACCAAGCTTGGTGCCACAGTGTCTGGTCGGGTCCCGGACTTGAAAGTCTCAGAGATGCCAATGCATCCCATCCCTCATAATCAACAGTCTAAAGGGGAATCCCCACCTGAAAGGTATTTCGTTTTCCCTCAGCACTGTGGAGATTGGTTTGAGATTTCTCTGTTTCAGCAAGGTTAAAGGGGAGAGATCAGGGAAGACCTGAATACCTCCGTATTCTGTTGGGAGGTCAGCATTCTGTCTGTGTCTGTCTGTGTCAACACATCCCTTGGGAGATCTTTTGCCTGCTCATGCTGACCAAAGGCCCAATGTGTGCTATCCTAGAGAAGGGACTCAACTGGGACGTCTTATAAAAGGAATTGGAAGAGCCTGGTAAGGTAGTCGCAGAGGTCAGCATGGCCCATGGTTTCCAGAACACCCTTAATTCTGAGGTTGTTGTTGAGGTGCTATCTATTCTATCAATCCTTTTCTTCTACTGGAGTAGAAACATGGCCTCTTCCATTGCAGAAGAAATAGAAAAAAAGATGCCTCAGGTGCACATCCATCACCAGCCAGGTGTGTTCAGCATACTCCATTGTTCTCCCATGTAAGGGGAAAAAATGGCACTCCAAAAGTCTTGCTTAAAGAAAATATATGAACAAATTTATTATGAACTGATTGACGTTTTGTTATGCAACTCACACCTTTTTCAAGGTCCGAGTTGCAGTTCGAAATGCCGATCAGTTCATAATACATTTGTTCATATATTTTCTTTAAACAAAGCCTCTGAAGTGCTGTTTTTTTATTCTTCCATTGCAGACACTTTGACTTAAAGTTCATTGTAAGCACCGAGTACATCCTCCAATTTATTTTCTACAATCTCTGCTATCACTCAGATTGTCAAAATATCTTGTTTAAGTTCAGTCATTAGTGTGCAGTTTGGCACAGACATCAGCGGGTATAGATGTTTTGAGGTCTTTAAGTAGTTTCTAGATTTCTTTAGTTGATATCGAGCCGAGTAATCGGCCCCAGGGTCTAAGGAAGAGTGATCAGAGAGGTTGATTTTATTCTCCGGCCAGCTGTCGCATGGTTCAATCCCTGCCATTTTGTCTCTTTGGGCAAAATACTGTCAGACTTGTATCAAATTTAATTTTTATGTTTGGGCTACATCATTGTGGTTTTCAACACTTCATACACAGTTTTTGTTATGTGATTGCTCATATGGGCATCTGTGTCCCGGACTAGCCTCCCTGTCAAGTGGAGTTAAACGTCCATCTCTCTGTTGCACGCATGGGCCTCCCCAACATTAATCTATTTTAAAAGTAGTTAATATGAATATTTGTTTAATTTTTACTAAAACCTCAGAATATATTTAGGACACGACAAATGGATACTTAATGCAATAAAGTAAATTTCTGTGTGTTTGTTAACACATTGGGTATTCTTAAAATATGCTGTGTCTAAGGTGTAAAATATTGTGTAACACGGGCATGGTAGAACATTTCATTTCTCAACATAAATAAATATATTATTTTGTCAGCATATTAATGTATTTTTGACATTTGCTGTTCATTCATTTTTAATTTATTAGATGCCTTTTTAGGTAAACCTTGGGGAAATATAATTAGAATTTAATGTAAAACAAATGTGTTGTACAAAGCTATAATGGACTTGTGTTGTGTTTATGTTAATTAAATCCTTAGTGTGTAGTTTGTTGCTTATTAAAATAATTCAAATGTTTTGTATATGACCTACACTCAGTAGCAACAAACTTTATACAAAGCATAGAATAAGTACATAGAAACATTGAATTTGAAGGGAGATTAAAACCACTTAGCCCACCTATGGGCAGATACAAAATGCTCTGTCAAATCAGGGCAACTAATAAGATGTTAACTAAATAGTTAACAAATGTTAGCTTCCCAGGTTGAAGACTTGTCTGAAACATGTGAATGTGCTCACAAGTAATATTTTTAATTGATAAATGCTATACGGTGGAGGGTTTTTGTCACTTTTTTACCCACTTTTTATATATGTGTGTGATAAAAGAAAAGTGTTAGGGGGTAAGTGCCCCTGGGAGGAAAGTTATGCCACCTGGGGAGATTAGGGGGAATAGGGGGAGGGCTATACCTCTATGAAATACAATGGGTAGTAAGGTAGTAGCATATTGGTATTAACCACTTGGCTGCCTTAGTGACCATGAATTCATGCCTTCATGGCCACTGACTTCCAAATAGTTAATACATAGGTCTTGGCTAAATGTTTGGGCCAGGGTATTCACTTTAGCTTCCTACAGTATATTGCTAAAGAAATATGTGAAGCCAAAGTGGCCTGGACACTGGACAAGGTAAAAAAAATGTCTGCAACCCGGTAGATTTTCAGCCCAGCCTAAGTTTAGGAAGCGCATTGCCAGTAAACCTACTTACCGACAGCTCTTTCAAGCTTTTGGTTCTCATCAGTGCAAAGTTATTTGCTGGCTATGCAATGTGAAGCTGGTACGTGTGTATAAACAGATATTAAAAAAATATATGGTGGGTAAAAAAATGTGACAAAAACCCTCCACCTTACAGTGTACAGTAAATAAAAATACCACTTGTTTTGCATTTGCATGTCTCAGACAAGTCTGCAATCCTGTCTTTCCTCATTATCGCTTAACAAACAGTGTTTCCACTGCAGCCAGGGATTCTGGGAAATGACATGTAAATGAGCACAGTGTGTCACTCTTTACTTCTCACCCATTTTAACATGAACCCCTATGAGCTTATCAAGAAACTAAGTAGAAAGCATATTGTAGGAGAAACTCATGGGCAAAATACAGATGTAGCCAGCCTCAGTCTTTTCAGTGCCAGTGGAACCAAAGGTCCACAAGCACTGGAAGCAAGAAATTCTCTATGGGGGGATGGATGGCAGAATGTACCCTCTGCAGGAAGCCGCAGCTTTTACTGTAGCCACCGCGTTTTGCTTTATTTCTCACGAGTCTGTGGACAGTAAATCTGGCTACATCTGTGGGTATTATTGAGGACATATTAAATGCAATCAACCGAATCCTCTAAATTGTTTGCATGAAATAGGAAAAAGGATATTCCTCATAATAAAAATATTATCCACAGGATTGAGGGGAAAAAAAAGGCACAAAATGTAATATGGGTTGAAATTACATATTACAGAAGATATTAGTAAAAAAAAAAATTTAACAAGAAAGTTGGTATTTTATTACTTACACTTATTTTCATCATAGAAGAACATAAAGACTTATTTTAAACCTCTGAATAGCCTGCCTGCTTCACTGCATGCCAACTATACAATTTATAACGTCTGATTAATAATGCAGACCAGAAAGGTTATCTAGACAAAGCAAAGATGGTGTGAATAGATACTTTCTTGTTTGACTTTTCACAGTATCTATGGTAAAAGAAATGCACATTTTACATGAATCTAGCATTTGACTAATGGGTAGGTGTTCTAATAGTGTTATTGTTCACAATGTTGGAAAATGGGCTTCTTATTGTTCATGCAGATGGCATATTGTTAGTTAAGGTAATAAGAATTTACTTACTGGTAATTTATATATTTCTTTCATTCTAAAATATTTAGTAGATATTTTATTATACTAAGAAATTGTTCATCTAAGGGACATTGCTTTAAAAAAAAGTTACTCCGGTTTTATTTCCATCTCCAGTGTATCCCCCACAAACCTCTTTTTTTAATCAAGGTCATTTTAGCCCCCCAGCATAAAGATGTCCTATGTTCCTATTCTATATGTCTCTGTGTATATTTATCTTTACTTCTCTCTACTTACTGCCATAGAAAGTGTTCTACCTGGAAAATGTCATCTAACTATTATAATGAATACTTAACTACAATATACAGAATCGAAAGGCGGGAATATATTATCTCTGGACAACTTTAACACTCTATGACCTGGCCGGCCATGTGTCAGGGTCTCCCTTTACAAGCGCAAGCAATTAGATTAACACTAAGAGCTTGAAAAATAGGGTAGTTTCCAGCACTCAAAAAAGAATTCAACGAAATAATCTAGGAATAAGCCAAATCAAATTTTAATATGATAACATGTGTGTAAATATAAACTCACCGTAACTACTGAAAAAGTGTAATCTGTCATATCAGTAACGAAAAAAATAAAAGGGAATGCAACATGAGGAGAGGGTGGACATAGGATAAGGGAAGGAGGGGGAAGGAAAGACTAGGAAAAGGGGGGGGGGGAATACAGGGAAAGAGGGGGGAAACGTTTTGGGGGGTGAGCCCCATCTTCAGGCCCATTCCCAGAGATCCTAACAATCAGAGGTACTTCCCTTAAATACTGGGATAAAACAACCTCCTTAATGACAGAGAAATAAATGTGATCCCTCCACTGTATCGTCAACACACAGCAACAACAGACAGTCAACTTGTCACTGGTCCAAGCAGACACAGTCCTGCTTATCATTCAAGAAAGAGAAAACATATCTGAGTATGACAATATTGTGATGTTAAATCTTCCCAATCCC